>NC_043013.1:2256320-2258820 GCF_006345805.1 Octopus sinensis | reverse complement strand
ACTCCAGTTGTCTTCCACATCATGTGATGCTATATCCTCCTCTATTTCATCAAAAGTAATACATCTCTAAATCTCTGTCCATTCGCACGATCCTTAAGCTTCCAGAAACTTCTTCTCTATGCTGGTCATATTCTGGGCATTCATTTAGCTCTGATCCTGAAGTCGTTAATCTATGCTGTGGGGTGCATTCTTCACCTGGGAAGGTTTTGGCATTTATAAGTAGTCCTCTTTCCTGTTTCCTAGCGAGGATGTAGTTAATTTGACTATTGTGTCTACCAGACCGGTAGGTGAATAGGTGACTGGCAGGTTTCCTGAAGTTAGTGTTATAAACCATAAGATCACCTGCATCGCAGAACTCCAGCAGCCTGGTTCCCTCCTCATTGCAGGAACAAAAAACCACAGCCTCCATGTATGCCATGGAAGCCCCCTGCATGTTGTCCAACATGCTCATTGAAGTCGCCAGCCATAAGGAGAAGGTCCCTGTCATTCATCGATGAGATAGTCTGCAAGAGAGTGTCATAAAATCGGTCTTTCTGTTCATCAGGTAGCCCTGGATGAGGGGCATAAGCCGAGATAATGTTTGTTAATCCATGTTGCAGCACTAATCCAATCTTAAGTATTCTGTCACATACTCTGACTACCTCGATTACCTTATCAACCCATTTCTCCACAAGAAGTATACTCACACCCCCGACCCTGTCAATGTTCCCTGCCCAGAAAATCTTATACCTATGTTCTTTACTTGTGAGGAACCAAGTAGAATTTCCTCTTCACCTTATTTCTTGGATGCAGCACAAATCTACATGTCTCCGTTATATATATATATATAATATATATATATATATATATATATATATATAATATATATATATATATATATATATACATATATATGTATATATATATATATATAATATATATATATATATATATATACATATATATATAGATAGATAGAGAGAGAGAGATGGATATGTATATTATGTTTGTCTATAGCTGAAACAGTGGAATAGGTTTTATGGTGAAAGGAAATGGAGAAGTTTTGCATTTCAAGTAGAATCTTTTGTTGCAGAAAAGAATGTCAACTGATGTTGAATAATGAATGTGTGTGTGTAGGACCAAGGATTGTTATGCTAATGTGTTGGACTATATAACCACAGGCTCATAAATTCATATCTTTTAACAATGATGTTGTTATTCTCCTGAGTGAGACCAAACTCTGTTTTCTTTTATCTGTGTTTGACAAAACAGGTTTCATTCTTACTTTACAGTTAAATGGTTTGTTGTGAAAAAGAACCCATCCAACTGTAAAAATAATTGCTTTAGCAAAATAACAATCCCTGGACATGCAAATGCCTCAATGCTTAGCTTGCTAGAGATAACAGCCAAATTTCCCCCAAAAGTTCATACTACTGTCTTAAAACATGAAGGACACTGTATGATGCAGTCTTTGATACACTGTGTTTCTGAAAATATTAAGATGATCAAAAATAGCATGTTGCTCATTGCAGGTTTGCTAAGCATTTTTCAGAGATAATCGCATGTACTTACTTGTACTTGTACTTGTGACGACATTCACCCTGGGCGGGTTGAGTCGGCTTCTTCTACCACCCTCGAGGCATCTTGAACCATGGCAGTGGAAGAAGTTTTGTGGGAATATGAATTTCACAAGTGGTCCCTAACAATCCCGCATGTAGAGACATCCTGTTTACCGCAGATTATCTGCAGACGCAGGGACAGAACGACTGAGGAACTGCTGGTTGCCGAAACAGACACTCCGAGGATTTTCACCAGAGCCCCGTCTGCCGGTTTGTGGCCCTAATACCACTCGGTGTCAGACCAATCCGCCAAAGTTCCTGACGGCATAGCTCTGACACTACCCGTTGCCTGCGTCCCCACCACGGTGAGGAGGGGATGGACTTTGGGGATAATTGCATGTAGTACCTTACGACCTAAGGACCTCTTCATAATTATTGACCTGCTAAAATTTCTCTTAAATCATAAAAAGGAAACAATAATATAGTTTTAGAATTATCATCTCAACATTTCAAAACTCTTTTTTTGTAAGACAATGTGTAGTTTGTGTGTAATAGATTATATAGTTATTTATTAATTTAGTAACGCTATTTTTATTTGGTGTTTTCAGTTACAAATTGGATGCTATTCAAAAATGGCTGAGCAAACTTGACAGACAATGTTCAGAAAAACTCAAGCAAACATTATTGGTATAAACCATGATTTATCTACTAAAAATGTGCTATTTAAAGAAAAAACCAAAAGACACAACAAAGCAAAAAACAAAAATTTCTGTATCTCTTTAGTATGAAGTATTATGAATCAGTAGATGACAAGGGGTATGAAAGCCGAATTTTAATAGCTGAAAGAGATAAAAAAAAATCAAACGAGATCTGGGCTGTAGGCAGAGTGTTCCAGCACCTCAGAACCCAATTGGTTAATGGTTTCAATGGTTTGGGCAGCTGTGTGTGGGTGTGCATTGTCA
>NC_043013.1:2078820-2251320 GCF_006345805.1 Octopus sinensis | reverse complement strand
CAGGTATGTGGTAGCCTTGTAGAAAAGGTGTAAGCAAGAACTCCATATGGTGTATCCAGTGTAAGGTATGGGCACGCAAGAACTGCAGTAGATTAATAAGAAGATTACCAGAGAAGGTAGTGTTCATGTGTGGAAGATACACCGGATCCATAAAAATAATAGAAACTCAGGAAATTGATTCTCTCAAATGACTCGGTGGCTCATAAAAAGTAGTGTATAATTTCTGCTTGCTTGGGGACCAAATTAGTCATGCAGGAGGATGCACAGAGAGTAGAATAGCAAGAATAAGAATAGGATAAAGAAATTCAAAGAGCTGTTACCTCTGTTGGCTATGAATGGTTTCTCTCTCTGAATGAAAGGAAGATTGTATGATGCATGTATATGGACAGCAATTCTACATGGTAGTGAGATGTGGTCCCCGAATACAGAAGACATGCAAAGCTTAGAAAGGAATGAGGTTTGTATGCTCTGCTGGATGTGTAATGTAAGTGTACATGTTCGACAGAGTGTTAGTGCTTTGAGAGAGATGTTAGGCATAAGAGGAATTAGTTGCAGTGTGCAAGAGAGACGTTTGCACTGGTTTGGTCATGTGATGTGTATGGATGCTAACAGCTACATAAAGAAGTGCCGCTCTCTCAAAGTGGATGGAACACATGGAAGTGGGAGACCCAGGAAAGCATGGGATGAAGTACTGAACAACAACCTCAGGAAGCTGAACCTTTCAGGCAAGATGACAGAGGACTGAGATGCCTAACACCTTGTTGTACTCAAGAGGACCTGTACTCTGCAGCAGAAGTGTTAAAACTGATCTCAGCAGTGGTGAGGACTGATCCACAAGAGTCCTAGGCTGGTGCCACATAAAAAGCACTCATGGTGGTGTCATCTAAAAGTGCTTGTGTGGTCCCGCATAAAAGCACCTGTGCAGCGCTACATAAAAGCACCTGTCCAGTGCCATGTAAAAGCGCCCACCATGCAGCTCCTCAGCTTGCCAGTTCTAGCTAATGTCCATAGTCCATACTGGCATGGGACAATTTAACCAATGGTGATAATGATATATATATATATGTGTGCTTGTGTGTGTTATAATGGAAGAGGCTGGTTTATGGGGTACATAAGGGGTTTGGCCCTATGGCATATCAGCAGACCCCAAACCTGTTGGCCTAAGACCTCTTAGGGGTGGGAAACCAAGGGTAACCCCATAAACCGGCTTCCTCCATTATATTAACTGCTCTACTTCTTAGAATGTGCTTCTCTGGATTTATGTTTTTATGCAAACAATCCTGTGCATATATCAACACAGGAGTGGCTGTGTAGTAGTTAGCTTGTTTACCAACAACATAGTTCCAGGTTCAGTCCCACTGCGTGGCACCTTGGGCAAGTGTCTTCTACTATAGGCTCAGGCTGACCAAAGCCTTGTGAGTGGATTTGGTAGATAGAAACAAAGAAGCCCATTGTATATATATATATATGTGTGTGTATATGTTTGTGTGTCTGTCCCCCTTTGCTTGACAACCAATTCTGGTGTGTTTACATCCCTGTAACCTAGCAGTTTGAGAAAAAAGGACTGATAGAATAAGTACTAGGCTTACAATAAATAATTCCTAGGGTTGATTTGTTTGACTAAAGGTGGTGCTCCTGCATGGCCACAGTCAAATGACTGAAACAAATAAAAGAATATATAAATGTATGTGTATATGTATGAATGCGTATATTTTTATGTCTCCTAGTCTCAACATTGCATGATTGTTGTAAACGAGTGTCACTCATTTACAATATGCTGTAAAAACATGTCTGGCAATGGGGAAACATTAACTTGCTTCAAAAACAGGTGAAGGTTGGGGACGGGAAGAGTATCTTTTTGACAGGAAGACTTATTCTTTTTGAGCCTAGTGCTTATTCTATTGAAATATTTTGCTGACTGCTAAGTTATGGGGACATAAACACACTAACACCGGCTGGTTGTCAAATGATGGTGGTGGGGACAAACACAGACACAAGGACACACACACACACGCACCTTTGCTCATTAGTTAAATCCTTAAATCCTTAAAATGTTTTAGCCCGAAGGCTGCGGCCATGCTGGGGCACCACCGCTGTTCTTTACAAATTCATTTAATCTGAGTATAATCCTTAACGATTATAGCATAGACAGCTTTCTCCCTCTTTTACTTCTCTCTATCTCTCTATCTCTCTCCTATTTAGTACCATTTTACAGAAGCTCAAAGAAGTTCTTCTCCCATCTAATCACAGGATTGATTCTTTGTTAAAATCTTCATTACAGGTAAGTACTGTCTTATCTGAAATCTTGGTAATATGTTTGATAATAGCTATTATTATTGTTGTTGTTTTACTTGAGGTCAATTCTTAATTCAGAAGACCCTTTGATCAGAGACATTCCAACACTTTACTGATCCCCCCACTCCCCTCTACCATTGCTGGTGCCTCCACAACCATAACTAACAACAGCAACAATCTTTATTGCTACCAGGACCCATTTATTTGCATGTATTGTGACAATAAACATAGCAAAGTTATTTATAAACTAAGGGAAGAGATAAAACACTCTACAATACATTGAAATGCATTAAATTTGTCTTGGGAAAAAAAATTTAATTAGTAATTATGAATAGAGATAACGAAATATCAAATAGGCATTTTCTTCTGTTTCATCAATGACATTACTGAATGAATTTCCTGAATTTGTAGAACCTGTCTATGCCTAATTGCTTTGAACTTTCACCTTCTGGATTCTATTGATTTCCTGCTCAATTTATATATTTCTGTATCCTCCTCTGTATGTTATAGATGACTTGATGCCTGTCGACCTCCTGTTCATATCTTATTCTATTAATTAGGCATCACTGTGAAGTTCCATAGAATGAGCAACAAGCAGTTTGACCTCACAAAAACCCACAGTTTGCTTGATCATTTTTTTTGCAAAAATACAATTTTTCAGGGGACAATGATTATATATAATTAGAAAGTTCTGGGTGTGAACTTTCTTTTCATATCCTTTTGATCAAAAATCTTATGCTTACATATCATGCCAGGTCCCCTCAATCACCATATTTTCATCCATTCACAGCATTTGTCCCAATTTTGTCTTTGACTGCTGATCAATAGTGCTTGTTCTAGTTCGTTGTGCACTATAACTTGATTTCTGGTGAAAATGATACAGTCATGAAGAAGAGTTTTTTTTGCTTTATTTTGAGAGAAAAACTGATGGGGGTGGTCAGCTAATTGTTATGAAATATAAAAGCACAATTATTTATTTGGGCCTCATTCTCTCTTGTTAAACTGAATGTTTGTTACAGGCAACAAAATAAGCTTTACATAAATATTTAACAGCTGATGTGCTTGACTGGCTCTGAACTGGTTAATCACCCTCACTATTCCCCATCTGACTATCATCAATTCCCCAACATGAAAAACACTTGGCTGGAAACCAGTATTGCAATGGTGATGGCATCGTATCTGCTGTTGAGGACTTTTTTGACCAATAGGACAAAAGCTTCTTCACCAATGGGATCCAAGCACTGCAGCACTGATGGAAGAAGTGCGGGGACTGCAAGGGGGAATTATGGTGAAAACTAAACCTCATTTAGTCATATTCCACTACATATCTTGGTCAACCTATGAACATTACAGCTGACCCTCGTAACTACTTTAATTTGTCTTATATTAACCCCTTAGCATTCAGATCACTCTGTTGAATAAAATGCCTAGTTATTCACATTGTTTTGAATTAATCTAATCATGCATTATCTTGTAGCTTTGAGATTTTGATGATGTGATTGTTTATTTCTAGAATGACATTGTAAGGTGGGTGTGAGAGGCTAAATCTAGCTATTTTGATCATAAAATAGGTTCTATTCTGAAGTGGGCATCACAATAAATATTACTTGCCATCTTCTTCATCGTCATTGTCATCATAACCAACAACAAAATTTATCTTTCCAACGTTTTCCCCTCTCTGGTTTCTTCCTTTCAGTTTTCCATTGGTCACCAACATCTCAAGGGTTTGTCTTTTCATATCTTATTCACTGAGCTTTGTCTGTTTGCCCTCGTCTATCCAAGAAGATTTCTGTTGGTTTCTGCTCATTAAAGGACTGCAACCTTTGTTACTGTATTTGTATATTTTTAGTATTTATCCAAGTAACCACATCTTTGCAGCATTCATAAGCTTTCGCAGCATTTGTAAGCTTATTTTACTGACCTTGAGAGGATGATGGGCAAAGTCAACTGCGGCAAAATTTGAACTCAGTATTTTTCTCAGTGTGCTAATGATTCTACAATATTAATAATGACTACAACGGTGAGGACGACAATGATGGAGGATTTCATTTATTTTCTGCAGCACAATATTAATAGTCATGACATTTTTAAATACTATTTTTTCCCTTGTTTATAAGGTTCTTGATGTCAGTGAAATATCCCCAAGTTGGCAAGACTACCTGCTACACGTAGATCAGATTATTATCGATGGTTTAAAAAATGCAATCCAGTCTCAGCTCAGCATATTGTTATCCTTCCTCTCTGGTAATTCTGCTTCAAAGGTAAGATAATTACTTAATTACTTTATCAAAATAACTGGTATGGAAGAGACATAATTAAAAATGATATACTTAATTATATTGACAGAAATTAAGGATTTTATGAGCAATATAAATTACAGGAAGAGATTTCAATTTTTGGAGTGCATTAAATTCTGAATGGTTCCATGAAATCAAAGATGAATCAAAAAGGGGAACTTTTTATAGTTGTAGCCAAATCTGTTTCAAATCATGCACTCTACTGTATCAACGAAAAAAAGATCACATTAAACAATGTAGTCCGAGACACACTATTCCTAAACATATGACAGAGAGGTCGTAACTGGAATGCCTTTGATTATAGATCAGCCCAATTATAGCTGAGCTGGGGTGAAACAATAACAATAACAGCAACTAAGGTGGTGAGCTGGCAGAAACGGTAGCACACCGGGCGAGATGCTTAGCAGTATTTTGTCTGCCGCTACGTTCTGAGTTCAAATTCCGCCGAGGTCGACTTTGCCTTTCACCCTTTTGGGGTCAATAAATTAAGTACCAGTTACACACTGGGGTCGATGTAACCAACTTAATCTTTTTGTCTGTCCTTGTTTGTCCCTTCTGTGTTTAGCCCCTTGTGGGCAATAAAGAAATAAGCAACTAAGCTAGAATGGTCACAACTGGAACATATTTGACCTTAGTTCTGCTTGATCAGGGCTGATACAGAGTTGAACAACAACAATGACAACAACATAAATTATTAATACATGAAAGAGACAAATATCACAAAATTATAATGATTAATCTTTAAAAATGGAGCTACAAGATCAGTGGCTATGTGACATTTTGAGACAGCCATTTGACTCTGCCTCTTTGGCAATGCTGATTCAACACTTGACTTATTTGACATCAGACATTATCAAAGCACATTATCACATCATATTATCAGACCATATTAAGAAAAGGAAGTGGTAACTCTGGTTAAGATGATGGTATCCATTGAAGATCACATGGATGCTACTTGGACTCGAAAGATTGACCGTTATGAACATCTCCTCGAGGAATATGAAGATACAAGCTGGGGAGCAAAACATTACCCAACTGAAGTTGGACATAAAGGATTCATTGGAAGTAGTATGCGGTGATGGTTGTTGTCACTAGGACGAACTCATCCTAAAGTAAATATCATCATGAGTGATATCAAGGCTATAGTGGAGAAAGAAAGCCATTGGATTTGGTTAAAAAGAGATGATGAGCAATGGTTACAAGAGTATTGAGTGAAGCCTAATAACCTGTTGATCTAGCAAGTGGGGCCTCATCTCCGTGAGGGAGGGGTTGCTGGTGTGCAATAATGCTGTTGAGAGAAAGGCCCTGAAATGGCATGCATTCTCTCCTGATGATTCCATAAAACAGCTAGAGTCTCATATGTGAAGCTTGCTTTCAATTGGTAACACTTGTATCTGTTGTTTGTAAATAATGCATTTCTCATTCTCTCTCCACCTCTCTCTCTCTCTCTCTCTCTCTCTCTCTCTCTTCTTGTGAGTGAGGAGAGGTAAAGTGTTTAAGTCAGATATGTTCAATTATTAAATTGTAATGTCTCTCTCTCCCTATCTGTATGCATTTATTTCTGCACTTGTTTGCATGTGGGTGTGTTTGCCTCCAGTGCCAAAAAGTACAGCAAAACAGGTTCGGTGTCCAGTCAGCTATTCCAAACACCTATGCCCAATCATCTTACTCCAACAAGACCATACTGTACAGTATTAGAATCTAAGGAAACTAGTCATGTTCTTTGTTGGCAATTAATTATTAATATACATAATTCAAGCAAATGAATAAATTGTATGCTATGAGGAAGAAGACATGTCTAATGAAGAGAATCCTTCATCAGAGAGATTTGATCCAGAAAAATTGAATCCACAACCTTTTAGTTGTGAAGCGAATGACCTAACCAGAAGACACATGCTTTCCCACAGATTATGTTTGCTTGTGTGTGTTAAGGCATATGGCCTAATCATTAGAGTGTTGGGTTCATGATGATAAGGTCCTGGTTTCTCATCCCATCTAGAGTAGCACTGCCCCATGCAGTAGTTTTTAAGCAATCTTAAATAACTATAAAAAATCTTATGCCATTTGTATTTCTTTGTATTCTAGGATGTAACGTCAGTTCCATTCCTTATCGTAAATGTCCTTTTGGTGGCTAATGCCATTGTGTTTGAACCTGTCCTGGAGCAGACCATCAATTCACTAAGTATACGTGAAGTGATTCACTTATGGATCACTGACTTACTTGAACTGGTTTCTTTTCTACCATTGTACAGTGAACAGGTAAGACACTCATTAACTGTGTGTTTGGGTCAAATGTTACTTTCTCATTATAAAGCCCTAAAGATAAGGTACAAATTATGACTACCTTTTATTGCAGATGGCTTCTAACATGCATACTTACGGTTTGCTATTTTCTAAGATAATATAATTATTCTTTGTTGTGTCTAGGGAGAGTCGTTATGCCAATATAATTAACACACACACACACACTGGTACAATTCCATTCTTTTATTAAATATCTGATTGTTTTGTTTTTGTTTGTCAAAGCTCTTTTGTTGCTTCTTGCAACCTTTTCAATGACTATTGACTTAGTCCATTATAGAGGCCAATAAAACAGCAAACCTACGCAAACATAAGAGACCTGACATTGTTCTATGGGACAAGGAACAAAAGTCATGCACTGTTGTAGTAGTCAACTGCCCAACAGACATGAATATACAATCAAAAGTCCAGGAAAAAGAGAACATTTATGGCAAATTAATGTGGAACTTATGGCTCTTGTACCTTGACTATGAATTCTTATTTGTATCTATCATAGGTGCATTGGGTTATATATAAACAAATTTGCACAAGAACCTACAAATGCCTGGTTTCATGGAAAAAGAGCAAAAGAAATTGATTTGGATTCTCCAAATCCAATCTATTAGTGGCACAATGAAAATTTGTAAGACATCCCCCAAATTCTTCACATGGGTGTATCAACAGTTCAACCAACACTCAACCCTCAGCCTCATACTTACAAACACTAGGATCTGTCTTAACTCAGTCTTGTCATTTTGTTAGCAACTGGGCTTGAACTCTCTCAAGAAGAACTTAAATTAAACTCAAAGAGAAATTATACTTAGGCGTAGGAGTGGCTGTATGGTAAGTAGCTTGCTTACAAACCACATGGTTCCGGGTTCAGTCCCACTGCATTGCACCTTGGGCAAGTGTCTTCTACTATAGCCTCGGGCCAACCAAAGCCTTGTGAGAGGATTTGGTAGACGGAAACTGAAAGAAGTCCGTCGTATATATGTAGATATATATATGTATATGTGTATATATGTATGTGTGTGTATATGTTTGTGTGTCTGTGTTTGTCCTCCTAGCATTGCTTGACAACCGATGCTGGTGTGCTTATGCCCCCGTTGCTTAGCGGTTCGGCAAAAGAGACCGATAGAATAAGTACTGGGCTTACAAAAGAATAAGTCCTGGGGTCGAGTTGCTCAATTAAAGGCGGTGCTCCAGCATGGCCGCAGTCAAAGGAGTGAAGCAAGTAAAAGAGAGCATACCTCCACACATTCTCTATTTTGTTAATTTTGCGAGTGCGTATGCATGTGTGTGTGTGCTTATAAATAGAACTTGTAAAGTAAATAAATCATAACAAGTAAAGAGACAGAGAAAGATAACGTTTATTAAATGGACGTAGTCATTCCGGCCATGACTACCCAGACATACAAACTAAGTGTAATGATATGTTTGACTATTTCATATAAAATGCTAACATTTAATGAAGAAAATGAGTAAACATAAAATTAGATTACAATTAGTTTCCTTTGATACCATTGTAGCCAAAACAGTTATTTTGTGAATACATAATTTTTTTTCTTTTTTTTTTATTAGGCAAACAGTTGCTAATAATTTATTGGCAATTACGATTAACTGTTTGAAAAATTTTCATTTTTTACTTTCAGGGAAATTACCAAAACTTTATTGAAAATGATGTAGAAATTCAGAACTTAGTATTAGAAATTGGCAAATGTGTTGAAGATGTGGTGAGCAGATGCCAGGTAAGTGACAGCAGAATCTGTAAGTAGAGATTTCATTGGGAGATGAAGCTTCTTTTAAATTCTCCTCAACTTACTTTGGTAATAACAGAATCTCATTCATGAGAGGTGAGTATAGGAGGGTGGCTATGGAAGTGACTGGAATCTGTATCTTTTACTTGTTTCAGTCATTCGACTTCAGCCATTCTGGGACACTGCTTTCAAGAATTTTAGATGAATGAATTGACCCCACTACATTTTATTTTTAAGCCTGACACTTATTCAGTCAGTCTCTTTTGCTGAACTGTTAAGTTACAAAATTTAATTGTAGTCCTGTCAGGAGAATCTACAAATATAGTTGGTACATCAGTCTGAGGCCTGGAGTTGAAAGGGCCAAGGAGGGGAGTCCATTAATAGTCGATGTGTCTCTTATAGCTTTAAGAAATACACCCCAACAAGTCTTGAAAGCCATCACGGTCCACTTTGCAAAATATCTTGGAATTTAGTATAAGTGTAAAGGTAGGATTATTAGATTAATGGTTTAGAGCTTAACATTCCAGAAGTATTTTGCAACAGGAGTGAGTATATAATAGCATAATGTCAGAGATTTAAAAGGGCCAAATCTTCATAATTCTGGTTCTAGTAATCCTTGCTAACATCTAAAGGATATCTCACGTATAACCCACAACTGCTGGATTGTTTCCTTCTTCAGAGTTAGAAAATATTTCACCTCAAATGTTAATTTTAAATTTAAAAACAAGTCATGAGATGCTTAATTTTTGAACATCAGCCCCTTAAATTTACCTTAGTGTATACATGTTGTTTCAGTGCCTGTACACAACAAATATTCTAAGAATCCAGTTATGAGATGTAGAATTGAGAGTCAAACCTGCAATTAATATTCTTCTTACAAACAGCTGCTACGCTAATGCTTCTGTTATGATAATTCTACTACCATAAAGAAAGGAAGAAAGTGCATTCACAGAACTCTTTCAGTTATATAGGTTTTGCATTTTAGGAGGACAAAGTTGGAAAGGTGATTAATTGGACTTCCATCTTTTAATAACAAATAAACCACAAAACCAGCCATGAAATGTCATTGAAAAATAAGGAGTAAAGAGAAGGACACCATCAAAGTTGAATTGAATCAATAACTGTTACGGATTTAGAGTATTTGTCCAAAGTAGATGTACTTTCGTAGCTGTATTATTGATTATCTCAATTAACCTATTAAAAAGATAATTAATAATTTGATTTATGATAGAATGATATTTGAAATGATATTTAAATACAAGTACTAAGAATGATATTTGGAAAGATGTTCATTAAAATAAATTAATTGCATCAAGAATTGCTTGTAATTTATGAAGAAAGATCAGTTGCTCCTTGAAGCCTTGAAATATTGTGAAGTTGGGTGAGGTTGACAAAATAAGCACCAGTCAAGTACTGAAGTACCTCAAAACCTGAGGCCTTGTGTATATGTTAGAAGTTAATATTAGTAGTAATATTAAGGTGGGGAACTGGTGGAACTGTTAGTGGCATTTCAGGTGTCTTTGTTGTAAGTTCAAATTCTACTGAGGTTGACTTTGCCTTTCATTCTTTCACAATTTATAAAATATTACCAGTTGCATACTGGGGTTGATGTAATCGATTTACCCCCATCCTCTAAATTTCCTAGCCTTGTGTCAAAATTTGGAACCAACATTAGTAATCATATAAGGCAGAATGGTTAGCACGCTCTGCAAAATGCCTAGTAGTATTTCATCTGACTTTACATTCTTAGTTGAAATTCTGTCAAGGTAGACTTTACCTTTCATCCTTTTTTGGGTCAATAAAATAAGTACCAGTTGAACACTGGGGTTGATGTAATCGACTTACATCCTACCTCCAAAATAGCTGGTGTTGTGCCAAAATTTGGAACCAAAATTATGTCTATAAGTATCATACATTATCCAAGAACACATGTATTTGAAAAGATAATTGAAAGCGCTCACACAAACACTAGGAAGAAACCTCTTCCAAAAAGGTTAGTGGTGTTCTGATAAAGAATTTATAACTTGTTTTAAAAATATAATTTTTAAAAAGATCATTTTTATACTTAGTAAAACTATATCAAATAATTTCCACAAATTCTTTTAAATACACACATACACACTGATGAAGCCTTCCAGCTTCACAGACCCCAGTTGAACCGTCCAACCCATGCTAGCATGGAAAACGGACGCTAAATGATGATGATACACACACACATACAATAGACTTCCACACATTTTCTGCCCATCAAATTCACTCATGAGGCATTGGTCAACCTAGGACTATTGTAGAAGGCTACAGAATGGTACTGAACCTGGAACCACATGGTTGCAAAGTCATTTTCTTAACCACACACACACATGCCTGTGTCTTGTAGAATTTAGTTATGGCTGCTTTACGTTCTGATCTGAAATTCTCACACTAGTTATCTTTGTCTTTTATCCAGAACTGTAATTGACTATACCCACCCCCACTCTGTGCTGTGGTGTGCTTGTGCCAAAGTTAATTAGAATCTAATAGAATTGAGGTGAATAACTCCATAATTGTTTCTGTTGCAGGAAGTTAGCAGCCGATTTGAACCTTATAGTTACCTGTGGACACAAGAAAGTGAATGTGAAGATCTGGATGTGATTTTGTGCAAGGCATCAACTAACAGAGAACTGTGAGTAAATATGGAAAATATGAATTTTGTTAGATGATGAGTATGTATGTGTGAAGGAGAAAGAGAGAGAGAGAGAGAATTGGAAAGAAGGACAGGGGGGGTACACTTTTTTGTTTAAGTTGAGGCAAACAGCTAACTTCACTAACATGAGTTCAGTGTAACAAATGTTAATTAAGGAATAACTAATGTGCCACTTTAATTATGAGCACACCTGATTGGCTTGTTTGTGGCATTGGCTCAAAAGACCAGTTCCTTTTAACCAGACCTTGTATACACCATATATATATATTGGTAAAAACGGTAAGATAATAAAAGAAAGAAAGAGACCTCAATATTATGTAAATAGAGGAATTTATCTGTAAAAATAATATGTGACAATTACTCAGTAGCCAAAATAAAACTCTGAGTTTCGGATGCCGAGGTGGAAATCCACACCACCATCTCTTCAGTTATCTGGCCATCTGAAAAACGGTACGAAAAAAGACCCTATATATATATATATATATATATATATATATATATATATATATATATATATATATGTGTGTGTGTGTGTGTGTGTGTATGTATATATATAACAGTCACAATTGAGGCCAATGAAAAAAATTTGGGTAATCCAAGAATTAAGGAAGCTATCCTCATAAACGGACTAGGACCCCAAATTAACAACAGGAATGGAAAAATGGAGACCACCTCGCCCTGTGGGATGAAGTTAAAATAATAGACAGAGAACACCCATGGAAGATAGAAAAACTAAAAGCAGCAGCACATATGCTAGGACACAACAACCTCCTAAGCAGACTGAGTGCAGATATGAATAACATATGGGAACCGGTATTAAGGAAGGATAGGAGAATATTAGATTTATAAGCCTTAAAATTCACTCCATTATTGCCCACGGGCATATGGCGTAGTGGTTAAGAGCGCAGGCTACTAACCCCAATATTCCGAGTTCGATTCCAGGCAGTGACCTGAATAATAATAATAATAATGATAATAACAACATTGAAGGAATGAGAACCCAGGTTCGAAATTTCTGCAAGACACTTGATGAAGGCTGAAATGTTGTGTTAACAACAAGCAAGATGAGGACAAATATCCATCAATTGCAAATAATGTAAAGCATGTTTTTTTTATTTATTAACAGAAATATTAAACAAGAACCTGATGGAGAGATGGATGAAGATAAAGCTTTGACTTCCAAGGATTTGCTAAATTCAAAGAATTTGGAAGAATTAGATGCTAAAGGTGAAAAGTATAAGGTAAGAATATATTTATAACGTGGAATACTTGTTAAAGTCACTGCCCAAGGTTCCACGCAATGGGACTGAACTCTGAATGATGTGATTGGAAAACAAGCTTCTTACCACACAACCATGCCTGCTCTTATAGGCAGAAAAAAAAAAAAAGAAATTCTTAGAATGAAATATGGAAGTGGGATCAAAAGTCAAGTTAGAAGTCTCCTGAATAAAATAGTCAAACACTTAATATTTGAGCTTAGTTTTAATGGCCGTCACTTTTTGTACTGAAATAAAATACAGACATATTAACACTGACATTTTTTGTTGTTGTTTAAACCTTCTCTTGGCAGGAAATAAAACAGACACTTCATAATGTTCCTGATTTTGTGGATATTGGCTGGATCCGGATCAACATGGAATCAATCAAGCAGACAGTCGATATAATGTATAGTAAGAAGATGTTAACGTTAACGAGATCCCTGTCTCAGCAAGTGAGTAGAATAATAGTGTTGTTTGGTTTATTTTTATTATTAGTCGGCTGGAAAATCTCCAGAGGTTCAATGTCACCTTGGAATGGTGAAATACATATTTGGTGAATACTAGTTATTTGCTAGAAATTAATTAGTTTTAGCCATAAATTAACTGTACTCTTTCATATTCAGCACCTTTAATGCTCAAAATCATTTCTGGTGTTAATCAACTCCTGGATAGCTGCATAGACACCCAAGTATCAATACTTTCTACTTTGCCAACCTTAGGTCTAAATGTTATTATATTAAATTATGTTTATTGAAAATTATTACTCTAAAATATTGTTCTGTTAACAAGAAATATGCAGATGACTGTCATTTCCACTGTTGTTATGTAAGTAAGAATATAACAATGATTGGTGCTATGTTAACCATAATTGTTACTCTGGTTGTGAC
The DNA here is from genome assembly GCF_006345805.1 of Octopus sinensis. Lineage (NCBI taxonomy): Eukaryota > Metazoa > Mollusca > Cephalopoda > Octopoda > Octopodidae > Octopus > Octopus sinensis. The sequence goes on along the minus strand of NC_043013.1, from coordinate 2,237,862 downwards.
AATGTTTAATAGGAACTTACTGACCAATATTAGTCTGAGCTGTGCTAGCCAGGTGTATACTACTGTTTATATTGCTAATTGATGTAATTAATATCAGGTATGTGAAATTACTATACTCTACTTTCACTAAGATTAAGATGAGATATGGAGATAGATGAAGGATTCCAGGATATTCATTTATATTTGAAGGCAATGATAATCACCATCATCATTGTCATCGTCATCGTCACTACCACGACCAACACCATCACCATCACATCATCATCATCATCATCATCATCATCATCATCATCATCATCATCATCATCATCACCACCATCACTACCATCATCATCATCATCACCACCATCACTACCATCATCATCATCATCATTTAACATCTGCTTTTCTATGCTCACATGGGTTTGTTATGACAGGGTTTCTACAGCCAAGCACCCTTATTGTTGCTAATGGTCACCAGTTTCCAAGCAAGGTAATATTTCCCCGTGGTAAGGCATGCTTTTCACAAAACCCTAGAAATGAACAACACTGCTTGTATGTTAGCGATCCTCATTTACAACCGTGATGTCAAGACAAGGGTACATGCAAACACACACGTTTATGTATATTTCAGTTCATTATGATATATGGTTTGTGCCTGATGAATATATTTGAGGTATTTCTCAACACATGAAACTATTAGCAGCACACAAAAATATGTATCGTGTCTTTCAAATAATATTTATCTTTCACCAGATGGAGTATTTGTTTTTGTTGAACTTTCTATCATGGAACAGTACACTGTATACATACATATATATATATGTGTGTGTGTGTGTGTGTGTGTGTGTGTGTGTGTGTGTGTGTGTGTGTGTGTGTGCATGTGCGTGTGAAGGCGCATGACTCAGTGGTTAGAGTGTCAAGCTTACGAGTGTGAGGTTGTGAGTTCGAATCCAGGACCGGGCTGCATATTGTGTTCTTGAGCAAGACACTTTATTTCATGTTGCTCCAGTTCACTCAGCTGCAGAAATGAGTTGCAACGTCACTGATACCATGCTGTATCGGCCTTTGCCTTTCCCTTGAATAACATCGGTGATGTGGAGAGGGGAGACCAGTATGCATGGGCGACTGCTGGTCTTCCATAAACAACCTTGCCCAGACTTGTGCCTAGGAGGGTAACTTTCTAGGTTCAATCCCACGGTCATTCGTGACTGAAGGGGGTCTGAATATATATATATAATGTGTATACACATACACACACACATCACCATCATTAAATGTCTGTCTTCCATGCTGGCATGGACTGGATAGTTGGACAAGAGCTGGTGAGCCAGAGGGCTGAACCAAGCTCTATTGTCTGTTTTGGCATGGTTTCTATGGCTGGAGGCCCTTCCTAATGTGAACTACATCACAGAGTATATTGGGTGCTTTTCTTCATGGCACCAGCATCAGTGGGGTCACCAAATAACTTGCAAGACAGAACAAAGTCCTCTATGATGAGCTTCTTTCAGTTTTCAGTTTCTGTGTGCAAATCCACACACTAGATTCTCATCAGTCCAGTGTTATTGTAGAAGGCTTTTGCCCAAGGTGCTGTGCAGTTGGACTGAACCCAAGACCACATGGTTGGGAAGCCAGCTTCTTAACTACACTGCCACACTGGTGCCAGATATTTTAGTATATCTTATGTGTACCTGTTGATTGCACTGAGTTCACACTGTCTAGTGTCTTCTTCTATAGCTGAAGACTTTTGAGTGGATTTGGTAGACAGAAACTGAAAGAAGTCCATTGTGTGTGTGTGTGCATGATGGTTTGAAATGAGTAGGGGTTTTCATTTCTAGTCATCTGAAAAGATGTGTCTAGATAGGGAAAAATATTACATTGCTTGGAAACAGATGAAGGTTGGTGACAAGAAGGACATTTGGTTGTAGAAAATCTACCTCAACAAATTCTGTCTGAACCATGCAAGCATAGGGAAAATAAGCATTAAATGACTGTGATGATGATGAATGTGATTAATAGGGGTTAAGATCTTCAGATGAGTTAGATGAAGAGAAATTGTTAGTAAGAAGAGCATACATTAACCGAAGCTCATGAACAGTTCAAATAGCTCGATAGATTTAATATATTTAATAGACGTTTTCCGGATGGTTTAATTAACCTTGGTCTTGATTAATTAAGTAAAAGTATAGTAGCTAAAGTAGAAAAGTGGAATGGAGATGTTCACAATTTCTCTGAAGTTTATGAATTGTGATGTTGCATTGTAATGAGAAGATGGATACTAAATATGAAAGATCTGTGGAAGAAGGAAAGGAATTAACTGCAGATGATTTATTAGATAAGCAATGTTTGCTTGCATCATTGATGAACTGTGAAGTGAGAAAGTGGCTGGGTAATAGGAACGTAAGTCAATGTATATGCACTGGAGGTGGCTGTGGTGGTCTTAGGGATCATAATGATATCGATAAGAGTTTGAAGAGTGAAATAATAATGAAGATTTTGATGAAGGACTTTATCCTTCTGTTTCCAGGTTACTTGTGCCCTTAAAGAAGTTGACGAAGATGTCAAAAGATTTGAAGATGAGATTGAAGAAATATTTGGTAGTGAGAAAAATGTGAATTCTTTCACCAGGTTTATAAAGCTTTCTAATCAGGTTTGAGGATAAAATTGTTCTTTTGTTTGATTTCATTTTATTTAAAATATATTTTTCCATCATAAATTCATTGGAAATGTCTCAAAAGTATTTAAAGCTAACATATTAATCTTCTCTATATATAAACGGCAGTTTGTCTGTCTGTGTGTCTGTCAGGTTGTACCCTCACCCCGACCACGGTTTTCAACCGATTTTAATGAAACTTGACACACACATAGCCCAATGTCATAATTCAAAACTAACGAAGCGAAAATTTTGAAAAATTCCCCCAGTTCTGAAAAAAATCGATAGATTCGACATGGGGTCGAGAATCTAAGCTTTTTATTTGCAACACATTTTCTGTTGTAGTTTTCGCAACTTGCAATCGATTTTCACCAAACTCATGGTGAAGCTTAATGTTACCCTAAGAAACTTAATTCTGACGTTAGTTTTCCATGCAATACCTTACCATCAGAAAAAATCGATAAAATCATGCCATTTTGGGAAATCGCGTTCAAATTCAAGATGACATATTTTCGATAATATCTTTCTCAAATTGGCAGGAATTTTTTTTTAATTCACAGCGAGCATCATGTCTGCTCCAGGGGCTCTTACATACCCGGGCAATGCCATGCTATGCTGCTAGTAGAGATATAAATGAAACAATATTCTAAGAGATTTTGATGTCATTAAATCTAATTATTGATAACGATGGGTTTCATTCTACCTGAGTAGAGTCGAATGTCATCTCTTTCATTTAGGTCGATTGAAAATCTTTGGACTTTATCCATCTGAAACAATTCTGTGACTCCTCTTCTGTAATTAATAACATAAGTAATATTCTGCACAGTATGGTGATTTAAAGTTTCAATCATAAGTTCCTGGGATACAATCTTAGCATTACCAATTGTTTGTCTCCCACTGAACCACTCTTATATCTTTCACCATCACTTGGTACAGTCATCTCTTCTCCATCTCTAACCACCTTCCCTCATACTCTTATGAAACACCCCCTCTCTATCTCCCCTGCCCAATCCTCTGTACCACTTAGATTCACCCTAGCTGTACCTTGAGGGTATGTCCCAACACATCTCTCTTGTTATGTCTGTCTCTCTATCTCTCTCACTATGTCTGTCTCTCTACCTTTCTCTCTAACCCTAGCTTTCTTTCCTCTCCTTTCTTTTCCGACTGAAGTGGCCAAGTATAGCTTGATACTATTTTCTATCCCTCTATTACACTTTAGCCTCTCACCTGGCACAAGACCACCTCCTTCAGTACTACTGCCCTGACCAGCCAGGGGTCTTTATCTTGCAAATTACTATGTGACTCCCACCTGTGTTGATGCCATGTAAAAAGCATTCAGTTTACTCTCTAAAGTGGTTGATATGGGGTGGATGTCACTGAAACTGTGCCAAAACAGATAATACAGCCTGGTACAGTTCTTTGGCCTGCTATTTTCTGTCAGACCATCTAAGCCATGCCAGCATGGAAAGTGGACATTAAACAATGATTATATAATGATGGCTAGAAGGATAGTGAGCTTTATTTGATAATCAGCTGATCTAGCAAGCAGGGCCTCATATCAGTGAGGGGTGCTGATGCGCATTGATGCCATTGAGATGTAGGCCCCGAAACGGCACGCATTCTCTCCTGATGACCCCATACACTTGCTGGCTTCTGGTATACGGAGTTATTGACTGGTCAAAAGGGAAAATTTTGTGGTTAGATCAGCAGTTTGGAATATACATTCAATGGCCTTAAACAGTATGGTTATGAGAGACGAAACGATGTCACATGGTAAAATGCAGACTGCTTTTATTTTACACTACCAGATTCTAAGAAGGTAAGGTAATCTCAGAAGGAGAAAGAAAGTTGATAAAACGAATGCTTAAAGAGTTACAGATAAGGTGGAAGAAGATTAATGGGCTTTATATATACTTAAGGGTAGTTATACAAATGTGTGTTACTGAGATCGTATTAATTTAAAAGTTTAAAGAGCATATGTGGTAATATTAATATTACAGATGCTAGTTAGGGTAGCAAGATGACAGTATTATTAGCATGCTGGGTAAAATGCTTAGCGGCATTTCATCCATTTCTATATTCTGAGGTTGGAAACGAATTTGAAACTGTTCCTTTAGTCAATAAATTTATTGATGGTCTGGATTTAAATTCAATTTTTAAGGATAGGTTTCATCAATTATGTCTGAACCACACAAACCAACTAATGATTGGTGAAATATTTAATTGTAATAACTGTATGCTGTCAAGCAGTGGTGGGACATTCACATGCACACACACACACACACACACTCACACACTCACGCACATGCACACACACATGCACATACACGCATGCGAACACATACACACTCGCACACACACATTCACACACTTACGCACACATGCGCACACACACACACACACACACACACACACACACACACTCACACACTCATACACACACACTCACACACATGCACACTCATGCACACACATGCAAACACACACACACATACACAATGGGCTTCTTTCAGTTTCTGTCTACCAAATCTGCTTGCAAGGTTTTGATCAGTCTGAGGTGATAGTGAAAGACATGTGCCCAAGGTGCCACGCAATGAGATTGAACCCAGAAACATGTGGTTGGGAAGCAAACTTCTTACCACTTATATGGGCATGTTCATGCAGGGGACTCAACCCTTTAGCATTCAGATTATTCTGTCAAAAGTAATCCTTATTAATTCACATTGTTTGAATTAATCCTGCATTATCTTGTAGATTCAAGAATTTGATGATGTGATTGTTTATTTTTAGAAAGACAATGCAGGGTAAGTGTGAGAAGCCAGATCTGGTCAGTTTGAACATAAAACAGGTAGAATATTTTGGCCAGGTATAGCCAGTTTAAATGCTAATGGGTTAAGTGTTATTCACAATAGGGGACTAAAGGCTGTTGATGATGAAGGGAACAAAACATAAGGAAGCTGAAAAGATTAATAATTTTTGAGTAGAAGGTTTGTTTTTAGGATCAGTGGAAAGCCTTGTAGAGAAAATTAGTGTTAAATTGAAGATCAAAGGCTTGAGGAAATTAAAACTAACTATTGTCATTAAAGAAATGATAAACCCATTGTTAGTTAGTTAGTTAGTTAGTTAGTTAATTAGTTTATTGTGTGTGTATATATGTCTTTTACTCATTTACTTGTTTCAGTCATTTGACTGAGGCCATGCTAGAGCACCGTCTTTAGTCAAGCAAATCGACCCCAGGACCTATAACTTTGTAAGCCTAGTACTTATTCTGTCGGTCTCTTTTGCCAAACTGCTAAGTTACGGGGACGTAAACACACCCGCATCGGTTGTCAAGCGATGTTGAGGGGACAAACACAGACACACAAACGTATAAACACAGACATATATATATATATAATATATATATATATAATATATATATATATATATATAATATATATATATATATGTGTGTGTGTCAGGACAAGTGAGACCATAACCCATGGCCTCTACCTGGGACGTAGCCAGCCCACTTATGCATACCGTTCCTTCTTGTGACACAAACCCTACTTGTGAAGACCTGTTGAGGCAAGTGAAAATCAAAATCAAAATCAAAATCAAAATCGAAATCTCCCAACATCAATGGAAATTGTAGCTGAGATACCAGTGCCGGTGGCACATAAGAGAACTGTCCGAATGTGGCCATTGCCAGCCCCACCCCGACTGGCCTCCGTGCCGGTGGCACGTAAAATGCACCTTCCGATTGTGGCCGTTGCCAGCCTCGTCTGACCCCTGTGCAGGTGGCACATAAAAAGCACCCACTACACTCTCGGAGTGGTTGGCGTTAGGAAGGGCATCCAGCTGTAGAAACACTGCCAGATCAGACTGGGCCTGGCGCAGCCTCCTGGCTTGCCAGACCCCAGTTGAACCGTCCAACCCATGCTAGTATGGAAAACGGACGTTAAACGAAGATGATGATGATGATGATGATGATATATATATATATATATATATATATAAAATGAATGGGATAAAGAGAGTCTGCCGAATGTTGACCCAACAGAGGGACCAGCTATCCGAGTTGATAGTTCCGTGGTAGCTAAGGCAATTAGAAGCATGAAGACAGGGAAAGCCACCGGCCCATCAGGAATTACTGCAGAGATGCTCAAAATATCTGGCAGTGTCGGCTATAACCTAGTCACCCGTATAGTCAACCAGGTGATACACGAAGGAGTCATACCCAATGACTGGTGTAGCAGCATACTAGTCAACTGCTACAAAGGTAAAGGTGATGCCCTAGATACAAATAATTACAGAGGTATCAAGCTGTTGGATCAAGTAATGAAGGTTACGGAGAGGGTCATAGCCCAACTAATTAGAGAGAGAGTTAGTTTGGATGAGATGCAGTTTGGGTTCGTGCAAGGGAAAAGTACCACGGATGCTATATTCCTGGTAAGGCAGCTGCAGGAGAAATACCTAGCCAAAGATAAGCCCCTGTACCTGGCTTTTGTTGACATGGAGAAAGCTTTTGATAGGGTCCCCCGATCCCTTATCTGGTGGTCAATGAGGAAACTAGGGATAGATGAATGGCTGGTGAGGACTGTGCAAGCCATGTACAGAGATGCCGTAAGTAAGGTTAGGGTTAGCAACATGTACACAGAAGAATTCAAAGTAGAGGTTGGGGTCCACCAGGGTTCAGTACTCAGCCCCCTCCTATTTATCATAGTCCTACAGGCAATTACGGAGGAATTCAAGACAGGTTGTCCCTGGGAGCTCCTCTATGCTGACGACCTTGCTCTTATTGCTGAGTCACTATCAGAGCTGGAGGAGAAGTTCCAGGTGTGGAAGGAGGGTTTAGAATCGAGGGGCCTTAGAGTCAACCTAGCTAAAACCAAAGTACTAATAAGTAGGAAGGTAGACAATCCACAAATGTCTTCAGGAAGATGGCCCTGCTCGATCTGTAGAAAAGTGTGTAGGTAGAAACTCTATAAGAATGTACCCAGTGTAAGCTATGGACACATAAGAGGTGCAGCAATGTCAAAGGTAGGCTAACTGGGAAGATAGTTTTTGTATGTGGCAGATGCTCAGGAGCATTAACCTCCGAAAATCTGCAGAAAATAACTTCAGTCACTTTCCAAGGGGAAAAACTAGAAGTAGTTGATAGCTTCCGTTATCTAGGTGACCAAGTCAGTAGTGGGGGTGGGTGCGCTGAAAGTGTAACTGCTAGAATAAGAATAGCCTGGGCAAAGTTTAGGGAGCTCTTACCTCTGCTGGTGACTAAAGGCCTCTCGCTCAGAGTAAAAGGCAGACTGTATGATGCGTGTGTACGAACAGCCATGCTACATGGCAGTGAAACATGGGCCGTGACTGCCGAGGACATGCGTAAGCTCGTGAGGAATGAAGCCAGTATGCTCCGATGGATGTGTAATGTCAGTGTACTTACTTGACAGAGCGTTAGTACCTTGAGAGAAATGTTGTACCTAAGAAGCATCAGTTGTGGTGTGCAAGAGAGACGTTTGCGCTGGTATGGTCATGTGGCGAGAATGGATGAAGATAGGTGTGTGAGAAAGTGCTAATCCTTAGCAGTTGAGGGAACCCGTGGAAGAGGTAGACCCAGGAAAACCTGGGACGAAGTGGTGAAGCACGACCGTCGAACTTTAGGCCTCACTGAGGAAATGACCAGCGACCGAGACCTTTGGAAATATTCTGTACGTGAGAAGACCAGGCAGGACAAGTGAGCCCAGCCCACTTATGAATGCCTTTCCTCCCTTGGACACAAAGACCTGTTGGGGCAAGCGAAGTCGATATAGAACCTCATCCGACAACAGGCACCCATGCCAACCCCCCTTTGCTTGCGAAGACATGTTGGGGCAAGCGAAATCGAAATCGAAGTCAAAATCGAATTGAACCAGCCAGGATCCCTGGTCTGGTGGTACGTAAAAAGCACTATCCGACTCGTGGCCGATGCCAGCGCCGCCTCCACTGGCTTCTGTGCCGGTGGCATGTTAAATACACCAATCTGACCGTACGACGGCACCCATGCCAACCCCCTTGCTTGCGAAGACATGTTGGGGCAAGCGAAATCGAATCGAACTAGCCAGGTTCCCTGGTCTGGTGGTACGTAAAAAGCACTATCCGACTCGTGGCCGATGCCAGCGCCGCCTCCACTGGCTCCGTGCTCTGGCACGTAAAATACACCAATCTGACCATACAACAGGCACCATGCCAACCCCCTTGCTTGCGAAGACGTTGGGGCAAGCGAAATCGAAATCGAATTGAACCAGCCAGGATCCCTGGTCTGGTGGTACGTAAAAAGCACCATCCGACTCGTGGCCGATGCCAGCACCGCCTCGTCTGGCTTCCGTGCCGGTGGCACATAAAATACACCAATCCGACCGTGGCCGTTGCCAGCCTCGCCTGGCACCTGTGCAGGTGGCACGTAAAAAGCACCCACTACACTCACGGAGTGGTTGGCGTTAGGAAGGGCATCCAGCTGTAGAAACACTGCCAGATAAGACTGGAGCCTGGTGCAGCCTTCTGGCTTCCCAGATCCCCGGTCGAACCGTCCAACCCATGCTAGCATGGAGAACGGACGTTAAACGATGATGATGATGATGATATATATACAACAGGCTTCTTTCAGTTTCCATTTACAAATCCACTCACAAGGCTTTGGTCTGCCCGAGGCTATAGTAGGAGACACTTGGCCAAGGTGCCATGCAGCGGGGACTGAACCCAGAATCATTATATATATATATATATGTATGTTTGTGGTGGTGTTGTGTGTGTGTGTGGTGTGTGTGTGTGTGTGTGTGTGTATATGTGTGTGTGTGTGTGTGTGTTTGTCCCCCACCTGCCATTGCTTGACAACCGATGCTGGTGTGTTTATATCCCTGTAACTTAGTGGTTTGGCAAAAGAGAATGGTAGAATAAGTACTAGGTTTACAAAGAACAAGTCCTGAGGGCAATTTCTTCGAGTAAAATCCTTTAAGGCAATGCTCCAGCATGGCCGCAGTCAAATGGCTGAAACAAGTAAAAAAGTAAAAGAATGGAGAGGACTTCATGACTTATACAAGACACAATGGCTTTAATAATGTAAAAAAAAGACACGTTAAAAGTGTTGGGTTTGTATCAGATAATGCAAACGTTTTGCAGATCTGTCTGTGTGTCTGTGTCTCTCTTTTTCTTGTATGTGTGTATGCGAGTGGGTGCATGCATTCATTTAATGATCTTTTGTACAGTTTTGTCAGCCTGTATCACTTATACAGCATTGGTTGATCCAATTCTATGATAGAAGACACTTTCCCAATGTGCTGCACATAAGAATTGAACCCGAGACTACTGTTTGATATGTAAACTAGTTAATCATACAGCCATGCCTACACAAATCCAAGATAGATTTATCTTTGAACTCTGATTGTGTTGTATCAATGCTATTTTTATGTCAAGAAGGGCTTCGAGACGTTACTGATTCATAAAATTAATGAATTCCTGCTAAATTGTCGAAACCCTTTCATGAAAATTAAACAATAGCGAAACACTAAAAGCTCTGCAAAAAACCAAGTCTGACACTTCACAAATAAAAGATTAAAGATATTTGATTAATGGAATTGGAATGGAGACCTACCACTCTTCTGATTCTTCTGATTTCTAACAACAACACTTTTTTCGTTATTAGCTTTATTTCCCATAATTTATGAGGATAGGAAGCAAATATTTGTTTCCAACCATTTATCAGCATGGAAAGCAAATATTTAAAGTATCAAACTTATACCAAGAAATCCAATGATTTCTGTCAATATTTTATTATATTTTCACTTTGTTTACAGTACGTACACACACACCACACACACACACACACACACACACACACATATATACACACACTCATACATACACACACATACAGATATATATATATATATATACATACACACACATACATACATATATACACACATATATATATATATATTATATATATATATATATATATATACGCATATATATACAGATATATATATATACACACATATATATATATACATACACACACATACATACATATATACACATACTCATATATATATATATATATATATATATAAAGATAGACAGATAGATAAATAGATATGTTCTTGTTGAAAATATATATTTCAATATTTGAAACATTTATGCTGTTAGGGAAAATGGCTAAATGAATTAAAACTTATTCCAGTAACACAATATATTATCCCAAATTCTACATATTATATTAGACATCAGCAGGAAATAACTGAATGAAAATAAATAAATAAATCCATTAATAAATGTGCAACTTGTTCTTTCTTTGACAGCTTTCCTTAACTCAAACCAAGATCCATGATGACTTTGGTATAGTAAAGAAAACTATGGAAATCCTTGGAAATTATGAACAACAGCTTCCATCAGAATCTATTTCCTTATATGAAAATATCCCACTAAGATGGAACAATATTAAATCAAAGGTTTCCCAGGCCAAGCAGAACCTAGAACCAATAATTCTTGGAGAATCATTAAATATAAAAGAGGTAACTTTTGATATTGTCCAAGTGATACAGTTATAATTTTGATTTCATATTTCACTACTTAATTCCTGATACTTGTAAATATTGCTTTGAAATTTATGATTAAATATTTAAGAGAAAAGACAATTCTCTTAAACTGGCAGAATCGTTGGCATGCCAGACAAAATGGCATTTCTTCTGTCTTCATGTTCTGAGTTCTGATTCTACCAAGCTGACTTTGCTTTTCATCTTTTTGGGGGTTGATAAAATAAGAAGCAGTTGAGCTCTTGGTTTGATGTAGCTGACTTGCCTGCTTCCCCAAAATTTTAGGCCTTGTGTCTGTAGCAGAAAGAAGAAGAAATTTAGATGTAATGGTTGTGGCAAAACTGAACTCTCCCAGTTGTTGCTATACTCTGATGTTTTCTATACTATTTACATAAATAGACACTTTACACAAGGTATACCAATGTTTTTCTTCCTTCCTTGGGTCTTCCACTCAGAATGGAGTTGTAGAGATACCCTCAAGATATAAAGTGAATGTTGGATAGTTTAAATACGAAGCTCATTCCTCTCCAGCTCTGAGTGTAGGTCAGTTTCTTCCAGAGAAGAGAGGAGAGAGAGAGAGAGAGAGAGAGAGGAGAGAGAGAGAGAGAGAGAGAGAGAGAGAGAGAGAGAGAGAGAGAGAGAGAGAGAGAGAGAGAGAGAGAGAGAGAGAGAGAGAGAGAGAGAGAGAGAGAGAGAGAGAGGAGAGAGAGAGAGAGAGAGAGAGAGAGAGAGAGAGAGAGAGAGAGAGAGAGAGAGAGAGGAGAGAGAGAGAGAGAGAGAGAGAGAGAGAGAGAGAGAGGAGAGAGAGAGAGAGAGAGAGAGAGAGAGAGAGAGAGAGAGAGAGAGAGAGAGAGAGAGAGAGAGAGAGAATAGATCCAAGCTTTGGACTGCTATTTAATTTAACCTTCCAAAGGGTATGAGGCAAAGCTGACATGGGTTAGATTTAAACGGGGATTGCAGAGTGTTGAAACAAATGCCATGAAGCATTCTCTATGATGCATTACCCACTCTGCTTATTTGCAGCCTTGACCCTTGGTCATGCTCCTGTCCCCTCCACTGTTTGCTACTTATTTTATCACTTATATTTATATTATCTATCTCTGACCATCTGTTGTTCACTTCACACTCTTGTAAACTTAATTGATCTTCTGCCCCATGTCCCCTCACCTATTTCTCTCTTCCCATCTCCTCCACATTCATCCTCTTGTACCTTGAGGGTATGTCCTGACACCTCATCCTCACCATTTTCTCTCTCCTTCCTTTTCCAGTTCAGATGTCCATGCATCTCCTCTGCTGCAAGACACCTGTTCCTATCCCTCTATCATACTGTTACCTCTCAACACCTGGTATAAAGTCACCTCCTTCAATACTATATGCACCCCAGTCAAAGGGTATCAGCTTGTAAGCTGCTTGGTGACCTCACTAGTGCTGGTGGCACAAGAAAGTACTCAGTACACTCTGCAATGGGGTTGGTATTAGTAAGGGCATCTAGCCATAGAAACTGTACCAAAACTGTTATTAGAGCTCAACACCATTCTCTGACCTCAAACAATCCATCCTCTGTCTGCATGGAATATGGATGCTAAATAATAATGATGGTTGTAGTCATTATCCCATCTATAAGAAAACCTATCAATGGAAACTTGACATATTTTGGGGGGATTTGTTTTACTGGCTTAGTCAGAAGAGGATGGACAGCACTGATGACTCTGAGAGTTTCCAAGACTGGTGAGAGGAGGGAAGAAGTTATCCACTAAGTGGAAACATGGTCTGAATGTATGCTGCAGACTAATGGTGGCAATATATATATTACATTTGACAGAGTAATCTGAATGCTAAAGTATCAAACCAAGTCTGCCACTTAAGAACAGAAATAGTCACATATAGACCTGCTAATGGCTTTCATTACAGTTTCCATAATGCAGTGAAGATCCTGGCACCAGATGTCACACATTGAGGATGAACCCAGACCACAAAATGACTTCTTGATACAACCTCTAAAATCAAAATAAATTATGAAAGGACAAAGAAAATATCTTTGGTTGACCATTCCTATTCTTTTATGCTTTTACTAGTTTCAGTTGATGGAAAGGCACAAAACATTGACCCATTTATTATTTTATTATTTGGTTCTTATTTTACCAGCCTTAAAAGGAGTAATAACAAAGTGGATTTGGCTAAGATTTGAACTTAGAACATAAAGGGATGTAACTGAAAATCACAAGGTACTTGTGTCTGCACACACACACACACACACACACACACACACATGCACATGGTGGAGTGTAATTTTAGGAAAATTTGGCTACAATTTCTCCCACTTCAAGTAATGACACAGAGTTTTTCTCATTGGCTCAGCTTGGGGATAGTTCCAGGTCAATCCTGATTGAGCAGGCCTATGATCAAAAGCATTCCAGTTCTTTAAATGGTTAAGATATTCAATTAATCCTTTTCTTATCTAAGACACTGGGGTATGATTGGAAGGAAGGCTGGTTGTAATCATACTATACCCCAACGTCAAAATATGGGAGATTAATCTGGCCCATGAACTTGTATATTGTAGTATCCAGTAGCGGCACATGTATAGGAGCTGTGGAACTGCAGTGTCTCCTATTTCCACTCTATATTATCGATAACATTCAATATAAGGAGTCCTTTTTTCTTTAATTCTTTCGTTATACTTGTACATTATATAATCCTTAAACTTAATGTCAGTAGCCATCCCCTAGTTTATGAAAAAAATACAAAGGTCCTTGAGTAGAACTGTGCGTTTCACACTTCCAGCGATGTGGTGTTTGGGTGTTGTGTGAATGCTGACATGTCTGAGATAGGAAGCTTCAGGCAAGAGAGAGAGAGAACATAGTGTGAACGACAATGCTGGGTGAAAGGTAGTGTTTCTTTTTGACTCTGCATGTGTTGTTCTTAAAAACATGTTTGTATTCTTGAATGTGATAAAGTGTAGAATTAGATTATTATCCTGCTTCCAGCTTCAGTATTGCTGCCAGGATTTGAAAATAGGGCACATTTAGGGGAGATTTTTATAAAACAGGGGGGAATTTGTGGCAGTGTTCAGTGAACAAAGTAAACACACTACCCTGTTGTGGCTAAAATGCAAACCAATCAAGTTTATGCATAATTTTTCTTTTTATATGTTTGTTTCCTTCTGCACAATATTAAAACCACAGCTAAAACTTTTCTGAAGCAGCACTTCAACTAATTTTAACTACAAACCACCACTGGTAGTAACCATCATTAATTACAACCAATAAACTTGTATAATGCAGCAATCATCATAATTCTATATATACAGTTTTATTTACCAGTATATTAGTGTACTATAACCCTTAAATCTGCATATTACAGTAATTGTCATTAATTATGGCCCATAAACTTGTATAATGAAGTGACTGTCATTGATTAATTGTGTATCTTAGTAACTATTCGTTAACTATAGCCTATCATAAATTTGTAGTAGTTGTCATTAATTACAGCTCATAAACTTGTATAATTTAGTGACTGTTGCAAATTGTGGCCCATGAACTTGCATACTGTAATAATTGTTAATTTTTTGTTATTTTCACAGAAACTTCATAGCTTCAACAGAGAACTCACCAAACTCCAGTTTGATATGGAAGAGTTTTACAAGACTAGAAAAGTCAAACAATTTGAAATTGACCAAGGTTTTGTTTTAATTGAAGAGTTCACTTCAAGACTTGTTACATTAGAAGAGGAATCCCAGGTTAGTTCTTTCTAATTTTGGTATAAGGTCAGTTATTTTTAAGAGGACGCAAAGTCAATTACATTGACCCCAATGCTTGACTGGTATTTGTTTTATCAACCCCAAATAGATGAAAAGCAAAGTTGACTCTGGCAGCATTTGAACTCAGATCATAAAGCACCAGAATAAAGGCCACTAAGCCTTTTATCCAATGATTACAATGGTTATTAAGTCCTGAAAAACTTTCTCTATATTTTCCGTTCCTAACCAGAAATTTCGATGAAATATAGTTAATCCAGTATTAAAATCATAAACATTTGGATGAAGTTTGTTGACAGGTTATAATGACCATTGGTCTACTTTGTGAATGGAGTTTGATTTTTACCTCTGGTCATGTTTCTTTCACCAACTCAGTTTCAATGCTCAGTTAAGTTGAACACACAAAAGTGTTTCCACTTGTCTTTGGGCTTAATTTGTGCTCTAGTTAGTCTTTGTTATTTGGAAGCTACACAGAAAAATGACTTTCAAGATATGCTTTCATTTCCTCCATTAAAAGGTTTTTTTTAAGGCCCAACAAATTAGTATTAATTACTCTTTTTATAATAATTATACTTTCCTCCTTAATCTACCAATATGCGGAGACTCTACATTTAAAATATATCAGTGAATTAAAGTTTTTGGTTTTTTAATCTTTACCTTGCTTATGGCGGCTCTTCAAAGGTGATGACAGCATTGATCCAAGACATTCATTACCCCACCCCCACCCCACTTCCAACACATTGTTTCTCATGGGAGCGGACATGGTTGACAAGGCCCATATGAGATAGGCAGATCTGTGACACTGAGGGCCTGAAAGAGACCCTGAACAACAGCTACAAAGGATTGATGACAATGTCTCTTCCTCTCTTCATGCAGTTTCATGCATTCAGTTTCAAAGTATTCTACTCCAGCATCACACATGGATTTCCATGCCATTTGGTTAACAGCTGGAGTCTCCAACTGATTGAGAGGGATACTGCATAAAATGAGAAAATGTTTGAGATGATTGTTAAACTCTAGCCTTGATCTTGCTGAGAGGACCATTTTTGGGAGCTAGTTACTCAACATCCAAATCACATGGCCAACCCAGCAAAGAACACAATGCAAGGTGCAGGCATCAATGTTGTATATCCTAGCCCTCATTAAAAAAAAAGCTTTGATACTAGCATCATGTATCTGAGAACTCCACTCCTGCTCAGAATCAATGAATCCTGATATTATTTAGATCATTAGTGTGTACAGATTGTAATTGTAAGGCACAAATAAGGTTGCTCTAACCTTGACATACAATTAGCAACAGTATATCCAAACTTCAGGTCACCAGAACCAGCAGAATTCAATAGTCATACTCACACAAGCACTGTGCATGAGCTTCTAGCCAGAAAGAACTACTCCCCTAAAATGATTGCCTCAAAATGTCTGTTGTGCTCAGTGCCCTGGCAAAGAAAGAGGCTTCTTGATGTGACGTCACACCCCACTTCTTGATGTGACATCACTTCCCCTCACTTCTGGTCATGTCATTAATTTTCCCTCCCTGCCTCCCTTCATTCTTCTACCCCACCCTGATCTAAAGATCACTGGTCCCCTATTCCATTTTGAAATTGCCTATCCGCCTATGTGGGTGATGTTCCCTTTGTAACCTTTGCAGGGTCATGGGGCCAGTTTCTCCCTCTCCTTTGTCACCAGAAGAGCTAACAACCCTCCAAATCTCCAAAATGTGACATGGCATTCCATCCACTAATAAATCATTCTGGGTACTGATTGCGGTTCCCCTTCTTTTCTCATCACTGCATTGTGCACTGATCTGAATAGATGCAACCCCTTCTGCTTTTGGCTGCTGCAGTACCAAGCTTGGGTCTCTCCATTCATACTGGAATATGACTCTTTGCAGGATTGACTCTTCAGTCAATGTTGTACCAGAAGACTGCCTTCATGGAGGAGATTCATCCCCTCTCAGCCATGGCTTTGATTGTGTGAGAGCGTTGTTCCACAATCCCATTTCCACTGGGCATGTAGGCACCTCTGAAGAAACATCTCATGTTCCATCTTTTGAGTATCTCCCTCAGTTGCCCTGAGTGAAAAGCTGTGCTATTGTCCCTTAACTGCTCATCTACTGGAACCCTTTCCAAGAACACTGCATTCAGCAACAGGAATCAAAAAAATAACAACAAAAACACCCACAGCCAAAATACGTCAAAAAAATCTTCCTTTCATTACCTCTCACCATCAGAACACAAACACAAACATTATTTCTCCCCCTCCTTGCTCCAGACCTGTGTGTGTGTGTGTGTGTGTGTAATCATTGGGAAAGGGTATGTATATAAGTTGTGGATGTCTATGCTTGTGTCAGTATTTGTATATGCTTACATGTGTGTCTGTATATGTATAACTCTATGCATGACTGCACAAGGATTAAAAAGTGAATATTCTATGTTTATTCTCTGTTTCCTTTGAGGCCATAACCAGTGGCCCCTACCTGGGACGTAGTCAGTCCACCTGTGCATACCTTCCTTCTTGTGACACTTGTGAAGACCTGTTGAGGCAAGTGAAAATCAAACCAAATCAAAATAGATGAACATCAATGGAATTTGTATCTTTGTGGTACCAGTGCCGGTGGCAAATAAAAAAACCATCCGAACGTGGCCGTAGCCAGTACCGCATCGACTGGCCTCCGTGCTGTGGGCACGTAACAAACACCATCCGAGCGTGGCCGTTCGCCAGCCTCGTCTGGCACCTGTGTCGGTGGCACATAAAATCATCCACTACACTCTCAGAGTGGTTGGCGTTAGGAAGGGCATCCAGCTGTAGAAACACTGCCAGATCTGACTGTCCTGGTGCAGCCTTTGGGCTCCCCAGACCCCAGTTGAACTGTCCAACCCATGCTAGCATGGAAAGCGGACGTTAAACGATGAGGATGATGATGACGATGATATACTTCTCATGATTTCTCGTGATCAACCAGGCTATCAGATGTTGCTACACATCGCTGGTCACAATGCGCTTCGCATTGTTTTAGCCTTCAAATGACGCCACCCTGCTGGCTAAGTGAGTAGGCCAATATATATATATATATATATATATATATATAAATATATATATATATATAAATATATGTATTAGGTTGTCTGGAAAGATCTGAATGATTTTAATATGCAAAAAGGAATATAAATACTTTGACCTTCCAATAAATTTTATCCAATGAAATAATTTCTATTATTATGAATGACCTTTGCCCATCTATCAGGCAATTAAAATATTCCATCAGCATGTAAATAATCTAAACTTGTTAAATTTTTTTTTTGTCTCCAGGATCTCAGTGAAATAGAAAACATACTTCAATTGTCCGTATTGAATTATGAAGATCTAAAGATGTAAGTGTTTTGTGTATTAGAAGAATAACTGCAAGTGACATCATGTACAGACACACACACACACACACACACACACACACACACAAGCATGACTGTGTGTTAAGAAGTTTGCTTCTCAATCACATTGTTCAGGGTTCAGTCCCACTGTGTGGCACCTTGGGCAAATGTCTTCTACTATAGCCTCGGCTCGACCAAAGCCTTGTGAGTGGGTTTGGTAGACGGAAACTGAAAGAAGCCTCTGTGTGTGTGTGTGTCTTTGTCCCACACCACCAACTGACAACCGGTGTTAGTGTGTTTACATCCCCCATAACTTAGTGGTTTACCAAAAGATACCAATAGAATAAGTACCAGGCTTAAAAAAGTAATGGTGTCAATTCATTCAACTAAATTGTTCTCCAAGGCAGTGCCCGAGCATGGCTGTAGTCTAAGACTGAAACAAGTAAAAGGTACACACACACATATCTAGTACAGAGAGACAACATAGCAATGCTGTTAGTAGGAGAGGTTGGGAAGGTGAAAGGGGAAAGTATATATATATAAAAGAAGAAAACAAATGGCGATTTGGAAGTTACTAATTATGTATTATTAACAGCAAATTAATCATCTTCCCTTACAGCTGTTTCAATTAATACTCAGTAAATATTAAATTTATATTTATATGACCTGAACACAATATCTTCAGAGGGGAAAAAAATATACCCTTGGATGTTTTATATGTGTTTATGGATTCATTATAGCAGACTGAAATACACACACACACACAAACACACACACACGATGGGTTTCCACAGTTTCGGTTCATGAAATTCACTCACAAGGCATTGATTGACCCAGGTCTATGGTAGAAGACACTTGTCCAGGGTGTCATGCAACAGGACTGAAACTGAATCTATGTGGTTCGAAAGTGAACTTTTTAACCACAATGCATAGAATGAACTAAATTTAGTGAAACTTTTGGTTTTAGAAGCTACAGGCCATTTTTAAATGAAGCTTCTGAATTCAAACAATACTGTCTACTTTTTGTCTGCTCCAGCTAGGAAATAGGTTCAACAAGGTGGCTTCTATATGGACATTCAATTTGCTTGAAATAGTAACCATATTTTCTTCAAAATTATAACTTACTGTCTTAAAAAAGGAATGACACGTTGGTTAATGTAGTTCTAGATACAACTCTGCTGGAGAAATAAAATGTGGTTGCTGGTCATTGTAGGAACCCATTTGATCATGTTGCTGTCTGATCAGGCCTAACCTTGAGCTGGCCAAACAATAAAACAACTATAAGTTCCATAGCCATAATTGTTAATAGTAAGAGTACTATTCAGCTATAAATACAATTACTACCACAACATGCAAATACCATAATTTCCCCCCTTCCCCCCTCCATTTTACCTTCACTGACACATAAAATTTGATACAAAGCAGTTCTAAGAATTATATTACTGAAGAAGATCCCTTATCATAACAGAATTGATATCTTAAATTAAGGTGCCTTGTAAAAAGCATTGGTATGGGTGCTGGTGCCATATAAAAAGCACCCAGTACACTCTATAAAGTGACTGGCCTTAGGAAGGGCATCCAGTTGTAGAAACCAAACCAAAATAGAATCTGGTGTGGGCCCTGGTCTTGCCAGTTCCTGTCAAGCTGTTCAACCCATGCCAGCATGGAAAATAAACATTAAATGTTGATAATTGACAATGAATAGTACTACAAAATATCAGTTACATTTTTATGAATTAGATTAGACTTGACTTTTTAAGTAAATAATAATCGGACAATTTAATATTTTTCAGTTGTAAAAAGGCTTTAACTGATATGAAAACCACATGGACAGTTTTCAGGTAATCAAATTTTTATCATTGTGGAAACATTTTTGTTTTTGAATAAATAATTTTTAATGATCATAGACAAGCAATAATAAATATGGTAACACAAATAGTATTTCATTCTCTCTCTCTCTAACCGCTCAGTCGAAGTCGACTCTCGGTCACTCGTTGGATCAGTGTCCTCCAGTCAGTTCTATCCTGGGCCACTTCCTTCAGATTGGCCATGTCCATTCTGGTATCACTCCTGATGGTGTCAAGCCAGCGGATTCTTGGTCGGCCTCTTCCTCTCTTGCCACTGACCATTCCGAGCATGATGTCCTTCTCCAGGGATTCTCTCCACATAATATGACTGAAATATGCCAATCTACGCTTGGTGATCCCAGCTTCTAGCGACATTTTCGGCCTTATCTGCTTAAGAACTTCTCCATTGGTGAGCCTTGCTGTCCATGGAATCTGCAAAAGTCTTCTCCAGCCACCAAAAAAAAAAAAAAAAAGAGATTTTATTAGAAGTAGTGAATTGGTAATATCATTTAGGTTACAGGAACCTGTAGAACTCAGTAGTCATACCCACATGTGGCCAGAAAAACTATTCTCCTAGAATAATCCCTTCAATGCATCTGTCATGCTCAACACCCTGGCAAAGAAAGAAGCTGTTCGAACACCCCACCTGTAGAATTTAGTCAAGGTTCTTTATACTCTGAGTTCAAATCTTGCTGAGACCTGTTTACCCTTCCATCATCTAGGGTTCATAAAAATAAAGTTCTGATCTACAAGTACTGGAATCAGCTTAATATTCTTAAAAAGCATCTTAGATGTGATTGAAATTATAGAAATAGACGATCCAAAAATCTACTGAATTTCATGATGAGAGTAATAATACTCATCACATTATGACTCAAGACGATAATGATGACCTAGAATCATGGACATTATGGTTACAATAAAGATGGTGGTGATGACAATGATGACAGTAGGGATGAAGATGATGATGATAAGAATTATAATAATGGTGTTGATGATCACAATGACTGATGATGATTGATGATGATTGATGATGACTATGAAGATCCAAGATTACTGTGATTTAAGATCATTGCAATTGGAGATTATTATGATCAAGAATCATTATGATCATCATTCTTTAGGTTGGGCTGCTCTGAGCAATTCTTCCTGTATTTCTTATATCTATGAAGTCTAAATGAAATAAATTCTTTTTCTTTGTTATTGTTTTTTGGACTTATTTATTTCTAGATTCAACATAAATTATTTACTGGAACTATAAAATCGTCCAAAAATCTGTTATTTAATTAAATCATTGAAACCATTCATATAGCTAAGAAAGCAAAAAAGCTGAACTCATAAAGTTCCCTTATGCAATATCATGGCTTTAAATTCTTAATCAAATACATGTTACTTCAGTTAAAAGATTCAGTCCCTATTTAAAAGTGGGAAAATTATGGTTAAATAATCACTATCAGAGACACAATTATTGCATTAATTTTCTCCTGCTTTAAACAATTTACCATCATCATCAAATTCAATGACTGGCATCCGTGCTAGCGGGGTGCAAAGAGCATCATACGAGTGTGATCGCTGACAGAGCAGCTAACCGGCTTCCGTGCCTGTGGCACATAAAAGGCACCATTCTAATGTGATCGTTACCAGTGTTGCCTTACTGGCACTTGTTCCTCGTGCTAGTAGGGTACTAAGAGCACCATCCAAATGTGATCGTTGCCAGAGTGGCTAACTGGCTTCCGTGCTGGTTGCACGTAAAAGGCACCATTCGAGCGTGATCGTTACCAGCGTTGCCTTACTTGCCTGGAAGGTGAGAGAGAAAGAGAGAGGGGGGAGAAGAAAGAGATCTCAGGTTCAAGTACAACAAGAATATGAACCAAAATCGGGAGTTCACTGAGTGGAAATAGTGTGAGAAATGATTAGAGAGAGGGAATGAGTTGGATTGAGAGGATATCAATTCAGTGTAGAAGGATGTAAAGAAAATAGATGAGTTGTGGAGAAGGCTTGACAGAGTCTCAATTCTGATGAGATGGATGGATCTTCTCAAGCACAGCATAATACCATTCATCTCAGACCCTCATCATCTCTTCTGAGTGGCTCAACATCTTGAGGCTAGTCTTCACCATTTCATCCCATGTCTTCCTGTGTCTTCCTATTCCACATGTTCCTTCCATGTTTAGCAATTGACACATTATACAGCTGTCCTTATCCATCCACATCACATGACCATCCACATCACATGACAGTGCAATCATCTCTCCTGCACAAAACATCTGATGCCTCTTATGCCCAATTTTTCTCTCACACTGTCTTATTTTTCAATGAGTTTTCTTAAATATTTTAAATTTACAGATACATTGGAAGTAACCATGAACAGTGGCAAACAGTCCAGTGGAATAAAGTTGATGTTCAGCAGATTGCCGAAGAGATTGGTAAAGAAATGGAATCTTTAAACTCTTTACCTGATGACATGAAATCTTTTGATATCTACAGAGAAATACTTGAAGAAGTTGAATTATTTCAGGTCTGTAAATTATATTTCCATTTTGACAACAATGATATTTGATACAATGTGGTTGTTATTAAGGTTACCTTTTGTTACTAAGGTGATTCATCAGAAACTGTTTGGGACTTTCACTTCAATATTATAGCAGTGATTCAAAGAATGATAATATCCAACGTAATAAAACTAACATTTTTTGCAGATGATTCCAAACTTTAAATTATATGTATATGTATATTTGTGTGTGTGTGTTATGTAGCTTCAGGATGTTGGTGTGATTGTGTAATTTTAGAATGACATTGTGGGGTAAGTGTGAGAGGTTGAATCTGGCTGACCTGAACATAAAACAGGCAGAATATTTGGGCCAAATATGGCCAGTTTAAATGCTAAAGGGTTAAGAGAAATTATATTAATGAAATGACTTTGAACTCAGAGCATAAAGACATATGGAATGCTGCTAAGCATTTTGTCTGGTGTGCTAACAATACTGCAAGCTCACCATTCTTTAGTAAGATAGAAATAATTATTTCCAATTTTGGCAACAAACCCAGCACTTGAAATTTCAAGTGCAGGCCCACTGATAATATTGATCCCAGTGCTCAACTGGTACTTATTTCATTGACCCTGAAAGGATGAAAGGCAAAGTCAATCCCAGCAGAATTTGAACTCAGAACATAAAGACCAACAAAATGCTGCGAAGTATTTTACCTGGCATGCTAACGATCCTGCCAGCTGGCCACCTTAAGGTAAGGTAAAAATATTGATAATTAGTTAGGTATATTTTGAGAGACAACAGTTTTTTAGGTGAAGATAATAAGCATTGATTAGATATTGTAATGATATAATTAAAATACTGTAAAATAATCTTTATCTCCTTATTTCAGGTTTGTTTGGGGTTAGTGAGAAGCCTGCTCAATCCTAGTTTGCGCCCTCGCCATTGGAGACAGCTGCTAAGGATTGTCAATACAGATATAGACTTGGATTCATTCAATAAGATTACACTCAACCAGTTCTTCAGCCTTAAGTTCCAGGTAAATAGTCATGTATTTGATATAATGTGATTGTTATTAAGGGTAATTTTTGTTACCAAGATAATGCTTCAGAAACTGTTTGGGACTTTCACTTCGACATTATAGCAGCAATTCAAAGAATAATTATTTTCAACATAGTAAGACTAACTTGCTGGAGCAATGTTGTGAAGAATTTCAGTACTTATTCTATCAGCTTCTTAATGCCAAACTGCTAAGTCATGGGGATGTAAACTCACTGGTTGTCAACCAGTGGTGTGGGACAAACACAGACTCAAAGGCACACACACACACACACACACACATACATATACATGGGGATTCTTTCAATTTCCGTCTACCAAATCCACTCACAAGGCTTTGGTAGGCCTGAAGCTATAGTAGAAGGTTTCATGCAGTGGGACTGAACCCAGAGCCATATGGTTGAGAAGCAAGCTTCTTACCACACAGTCAAGCACAAATTGAACAAGAGGAATAAGAGGTGGACAGATGGACGATGAGAGAGGCTAAAACAGGTGGACAAAAGTTTAAAAAGTGATGAACAAAGTATAAATACAGAAAATAATGGCAATCAAAGATGTGCATAATGATTAGAAGACTGCAAAAAAGTAGACGCATGTTTCAGGTGAACTCGATATCAAAATAGAGTAAGAAGCAAGATAAAAGAAATAAGAAAGGAAATGATTGCTTTTTAAAGCACTTGTATATCCATCTGTGTCGTATATATTAACGATATTCACTGTCTTTTACTTGTTTCGGTCATTAGAGAGTGGCTATGCTGGAGTACTGCCTTGGAGAGTTTTTAGTCAATTAAATCAACCCAGTACTTTAAAGGCCTGGTACTTATTCTATCAGACTATTTTGCCAAACTGCTAAGTTACATGGCTGTAAACACCAGTTGTCAAGCAGTGGTAGGAGATGCACGCACACAACACACTCATATATACATACAATGGGTTTCTTACAGTTTCCGTTTACCAAATCCACTCATCAGGCTATGGTTAGCCTGGGGCTATAGAAGAAGACACTTGTCCAAGGTGCCATGCAGTGGGACTGAACCTAGAACTAATGGTTAGGAAGCAAGCTTCTTACCACACAGCCATGCCTGCACCTATATAACAAATTCACTCTATTTTAGATAAATTGCTTTAACATTTTTTAATCCCATTGCAAACGTGCTTTTTTTTTTTTTATAATACTGTACTAATTTTCTTGATTAATCTAATTGAATTAATTTTCTAATCAATAAAATTTTCTGTCTATCATGCTCGTGGATATAGAGTATTCTTAGTTTTGCAGTCAGGATCTGTAAAGAACATTTCAGAAAAGGTCATGTACTTTATAACTGTCTCTTTGGGAATATCTGTTTTAATGCAAAATTTTAGATGCCGAAATATAAACTGTGGGCAACAACTTGGAATAAACATCCATCCATCCACTTGTGTGTGTGTGTTGTGAGGATCTTTGGTTGATATCTGATGAGAGATAAGTGTGTCCATGTCTTTTGTGTGTTTTTCCTGTTTTCCATTGTTATATACATATATATATATATATTATATATATATATATATATATATATATTTTGTTTTTCAAAATGTAACCATGTGTGAATCATTGGTGATTTTCTTCCACTGTCTTCCCTTCTATTGGACTTTCCTCTGTTTATGAAGAAGAGCATTGCTCAAAATGTTAACCCTTTCATTACTGTATTTATTTTGAGATGCTCTGTGTTTCTTTCAATTAATTCTAAATATAACAAAGAATTTAGTAAAATAACTTAGTTATCATTAAGCTAGTGTTAGGAACATAAATTGTGACTAACGTTTGGTGGAAGATCTTAATTCAAAACTTATGGAAACAAGACACTTGTACTACAGAACCAGAGCCGGTTTCAGCCGGGTTAGTATTGAAAGGGTTAAACCATCTTTCTTTCCTTCTCTGAGCGTCTGCTAATACTTTACATCTACCACGTCCTCACGTTGTTGTGCTTTTTGGGTTTGTTGTTGTTCTTTTTTGGGATTTACTATATATATATATATATATATATATATATACACACACACACACACACACACACACACATATGCTCGCAAACTTACGTGTGTGTGTGCATAGACTGATATTTACAACTGTATTTTCTACATACCTAATGGCGGTGCCCCAGCATGGCCACAGCTCGTGAGCTGAAACTAGATGAAATGAAAAAAAATACCCATATCTACATTAATTCTTTTTTCAAGGTTGATATCATCAGACTATTGCCTAAATAAAATGTTTTTATATTTCCCAACAGAGCACATCGATGAGGTACAGCAAGTTGTGAAATGTGCAGAGAAAGAAGTTTCTGTAGAAAAGTCCTTACAGAAGTGTGAAGAAATGTGGATTAACCAGATCTTCATCTTGAAGTTACATCATTTACCAAAAACAGAGCATTCCAAAGAACAAGTAAATCTCCAGAATGGGATCTTTTGCTCCTTTATTCCCATGTTTCCTTATAGTTCCATACACTGAGAAATAGTCTAGAAATTTGGTCATTTGCATGATGTCTTGCATCAATCAAAGTTAACCTGTGGCCTATGCTGCCTATCTAAATGGCACACTTAAAGAAAAATTAAATTACCTTAATTGTTACATTTGGGGATGGTTATATTTTGCCAATTAAACTTCACAGCTTTATTATTATTATTTTAATTGGCAAAATATAACCCCCCCCCCTGTATAACAATATCTGTTTCCAAACATGATTTTACATCAAGAATCTTGCAAACAAATACATAAAATGTATTTTAACACAAGACCAATACCCAACTGGTATTCATTTTATTGATGCGGACAATTTTTGATTTTTCCACTAATGCAGTCTGTCTGATGACATGTCTTATAAATCCTTAAAATCCTTTAAAATGTTTTAGCCCGAAGGCTGCGGCCATGCTGGGGCACCACCGCTTATGTAGACTGTTTCTCAAAAAAGGTTGTCATGCCTGTCTTAGATTATGAGGTTTAACAGCAATATACACCTCCACCATTACTCTTTGTGTATTCCTCATACTACAACTCTATTCCCTCTGCACAGACTTGATACTTTTATGACCATTCTGTAACAAATCTAAAACTGCCATAGATACTAACTACAGTTACAGATAAATTCACTGCAATCACTTCATTGCAGGAGAGTTCACCACCATCAATTTATCATGAAGGAAGTTTGCCATGAGGAAAGTTTACCGAGAAAATATGTCCATAGAATCACACCATTAATAGTCAAAAACTATTTTATCAAAAAAAAACAACAAATGGTGAATTGATGACGGTGACCTTGCCCTGCAGTGATTTGATGACAGAGAACTTACCAGACATGACTCTCTGCTGCTACAACTCTTATACTGCCTACACCTCCATACTATATTAACCCTCTGACCGTTCTGTAACTACTATCACCACTCTATACTTCTATCTCCATTCTATAGTCACCCCACCACCACTCATCATAATAATAGATTTATTGGCTAAGGAACTCACCTTGCAGCTATGTGGTTTGAGGTTTATGGGGTCAGTCCCACAGTGCAGGACCTTAGGCAAGTGTGTCTTCTGTTATGACCCTGAGCTGACCAATGCCTTGTGAATGAATTTGGTGTACAGAAGCTGTGTGGAAGCCTATCACACACACACACACACACACACACACACACACACACAAACACGCACTCATGTCTATGTGTGTCTGTGTTTGTCACCCTCCACCACCATATGACATCCATCATTAGTTTGCTTACATCTTTGTAACTTAGCAGTTCAGCAAAACAAATGATAGAATGAGTACCTAATTTTAAAAAAAAACGAGCATAAGTACTTGGGTTGATTTGATCAACTAAAACACTTCAATATAATGCCCCAGAATGGCCACAGTTGAATGACTGAAACAAGTAAAAAAAAATAATAAATAAACGATATTTATTTTCTTTCCAAACCTAAACCTACATGTCATACAGACTTAAAAATACCAGGTTCAATCCTGGACATAACAACTCCTATCTCCCAGACCATTTATCTACAAACACTACACTAATTCCCTATCATGTTTCTATATTATTATCATCATCATCATCATCACCATCATCGTCATCATCATCATCATCATTATTATTATTATTATTATTATTATTATTATTATTATTATTATTATTATTATTATTATTATCATTATTATTATTATTATCATTGTCATTATCATTATCATTATTAATATTATTATTATTTATTATTATTATTATTATTATTATTATTATTATTATCATCATCATCATCATCATTATTATTATTATTATTATTATTATTATCATTATTATTATTATTATTATTATTATTATTATTATTATTATTATTATTATTAGTTAGATTTGTCAAGCGATAGTGCTATGGCAGTTGCAGAGAACACAGCTACTCCTGATTACACAGCCACTCCTTTTACCAGCAGAGCTGATTCTTGCCATAGTATGTCTTCTTTATCAGTTTCAAGAATGAATTTTCAAGATGCTGAGGTAAGTTTCTATGATCTGATTAAAAGAATGCCCGAAAGCTTTATTGACAATAATACCAATTTCTGCAATATCCTATCTTGATGAATGTAGATAATTTGATATTTTCATAGATTAGGTATTTTAGCAATTGCTTTAGCCCTAACAGTTTTCAACAGAGGGAGATAATTAAAAACTGCTTCACAACTGAAACACATGAAAATATGCATCTTCATCATCATCATCATCATCATCATCGTTTAAACGTCCATTTCCATGCTGGCATGGGTTTGACGGTTTGACTGAGGTCTGGAGAGCCAGTGGCTGCACCAGGCTCCAATCTGATCTGGTAATGTTTCTACTGCTAGATGCCCTTCCTAACACTAACCACTCCAAGAGTGTAGTGGGTGCTTTTCATGTGCCACTGGCACGGGAGCCAGTCAGGTGGTCCTGACATTGATCACATTCGGATAGTGCTTTTTACATGCTACTGGCACAGGAGCCAGTCATAGGGTACTGGCTTTGGCCATGTTTGGATGGTGCTTTTTATGTGCCACCAGCGCGGGAGCCAGTCAGGGGTTACTGGCATCAGCCACATTCGGATGGTGCTTTTTACGTGCCACCAGCACGGGAGCCAGTCAGGGGTTACTGGCATCAGCCACATTCGGATGGTGCTTTTTACGTGCCACCAACACAGGGCCAGTCAGGCTGTCCTGGCATTGATCATGTTCGGATAGTGCTTTTTACATGCCACCAGCATGGGAGCCAGTCAGGTGGACTTGGCATCGACCACATTTGGATGATGCATTTTACATGTCACCAGAACGGGAGCCAGTCAAGGGGCAGTTAAAAGAGATTTACTGGAAACTACTACACAGAATCACCAATGGCTGTGTGGTAAGAAGTTTGCTTCCCAACCATATGGTTCTGGGTTCAGTTCCACTGAGTGGTACCTTGGGCAAGTGTCATCTACTATAGCCCTGGGTTATACCCAAACCTTGTGAGTGGATTTGGTAGATGGAAACAGAAAGAAGCCCTATTGGATAAATATTTATGTGTTTGTATTACTGTCCCCTTGTCTTGACATCATGTGATAGTCATAAACAAGTGTCCCCATCATGCAAATAGTGTCCTTTATTTCCAATATTCTAAGAAAGCTTGTCTGGTCATAGAGAAATATTATCTTGATTGGAAACAGGTGAAGGTTGGCAACAGGAAGAGTATCTGGCCATAGAACATGCACCTCAGAAAATTCTGTCTGACCCTGTGAGCAAGGAAAAGTAGATGTTAAAACAATGATGATGATACTAATGATACTGATGCTGCTGCTAATGATGGCAATGACAACTGTCAGCTGATTGAGAGCCATTTTCCACATATCTATCGTTATTTTCTCTTTCAACTGACTTTAAGTCAATGTTTGAACATGTTTAATTGCATTCCCTTTGATCTTCACCAGAACCTTCTAAACTTTGCAATACAGTCATCACCTGTAAACAATCTACACCTTTGTGTTTATTCCCCGAATGTATTTATATGTACTGGACTTCATGCTTTCAAAATTGGAAAAAAATATATAAAACTACCTGAAACAGTATTATTTACAAGCTGACATTTGTAAACAGTCTAATTACACACTAATGACTGATCTTTATTCTGAATGGCTGATTAACTTTTAGCTTGATCAAATATTTAAACTTAGGGTTTGTTTAAGCCCTCTATACTGAAAATGCAACCAAGCATCAAGTCTGAAATTCCTGATAAACAAAGAATACAGTCCAAACGTATTAAGCCTTCAAGTCAATGGTAAGATACAAGTGAAAATTGATATTTGCAGACAAGCAGAATATAGTCAAAAATATAAACTAGTTTCCGTGTCCTCCCTATGTAAAGTCAGAAGATAAATAAGTTTAAAAGGTGAGGTTTATCACCAAATCAACTTTCTGTAAAACAACAACACTTATTTCTAGTCTAAACAAAGGTGTGCTGAAAATGATATTCAAACACAGTTGCTGCTTGTGTAATGGAATGTTCTATGATAATGTTTTATATCATGAACAAAGTTTGTGGTAAAATCCTCTTGGACTGAGAGAGACGTAATATAGGATGATATTCATGGTTGCGGATTCAGTCCCACTGCGTGGCATCTTGGGCAAGTGTCTTCTGCTATGGCCCCGGGCCGACCAATGCCTTGTGAGTGGATTTGGTAGATGGAAACTGAAAGAAGCCTGTCGTATATATGTATGTATATATATATGTGTGTGTGTGTGTGTATGTTTGTCCCACTAGCATTGCTTGACAACCGATGCTGGTGTGTTTACGTCCCCGTAACTTAGCGGTTCAGCAAAAGAGACCGATAGAATAAGTACTGGGCTTACAAAGAATAAGTCCCGGGGTCGATTTGCTCGACTAAAAGGCGGTGCTCCAGCATGGCCGCAGTCAAATGACTGAAACAAGTAAAAGAGTAAAGAGTAAAGAGTATTTGAGGAGAGAATAACAGGTGGGTTAATAGTATTATTTAAAATGTATTAAAGGCACTTATGAGGAGATGACTTGAGTCACATATGGTGCCTAATGACTCACAGGGTTTCAGCCCACGACCTTGGTGTGGTTCATTTTTGTTTCTTTCCCACAACCCTTTACTGTTTTAATATATATATATATATACACATATATATACACTCGTTGGTGTAGCAGCACCATAGTCAACTGCTACAAGGGTAAAGGTGATGCACTAGATAGAAATAACTACTGGGGTATCAAACTACTGGATCAGGGGATGAAGGTCATGGAGATGGTCATAGTTCATCTCATTAGGGAGAGAATCTGCTTAGATGAGATGCAGTTCAGTTTTGTGCCAGGTGGAAGCACCACTGATGTAGCATCGGTGGTGCATCTTCCTGGTTCGACAACTGCAGGAGAATTACCTAGCTAAAGATAAACCCCTATACTTAGCTTTTGTGAACTTCGAGAAAACCTTTGACAGGGGCCCCCGATCCCTTATCTGGTGGGCGATGAGGAAACTGGGGATTGATGAATGGTTAATAAGGGCTGTACAGGCCCTATACAGAGAAGCCGTTAGTAAGGTTAGGATTGGCAATGAGTATAGTGAAGAATTCCAGGTAGAAGTAGGGGTCCACCAAGGATAAGCCCTCACTCCCCTTTTATTCATCATAGTCCTCCAAACAATAAAAGAGGAATTCAAGACGGGTTTCCCCTGGGAGCTCCTCTATACTGATGACCTGGCCCTCATAGCAGAATCACTACCAGAACTAGAGAAGAAATTTTGGGTGTGGAAGCAAGGTTCAGAATCAAAAGGCATTAGAGTCAATGTAGCAAAGACCAAAGTTCTAGTAAGTAGGAAGGCGAACTCATCACACAACCCCCCAGGTAGGTGGCCCTGCTCAATCTATAGAAAAGGTGTAGGTAGAAACTCCATAAGATGTACCCAGTGAAAGTTATGGACACATAAGAGGTGCAGCAACATCAAAGGAAGATTAACCAGGAAGATAGCTTTTGTGTGTGGCAGATGCACAGGGGCAATAAACACTCAGAAAACAGATTCCATCACACTCCTGGGGAAGAAACTAGAAGTAGTTGATAGCTTCCACTACCTAGGGGAACAAGTTAGTAGTAGGGGTGGATGCTCAGAGAGTGTTACCACTAGAATAAGCAATGCCTGGGCAAACTTTAGAAAGCTTCTACCCCTACTGGTGAGAAAGGGCCTCTCGCTCAGAGTTAAAGGTAGATTGTATGATGCATGTGTGTGAACTGCCATGCTTCATGGCAGTGAAACATGGACCATGACTGCAGAGGACATGCGTAGGCTTGAAAGAAATGAAGCTAGCATGACCTGCTGGATGTGTAATGTCAATGTGCACACACGACAGAGTGTAAGCACCATGAGAGAAATGTTGGACATGAGAAGCATCGGATGTGGCATGTAAGAGAGACGTTTGTGTTTGTATGGTCATGAAAATGGAAATTTACTGAAAACCCGATTGAATAAAAAAGACACAAAACCTCACCTTTCCTCACTAAATGCTGATTCCAAATAATATAAAGTATTGTTGTCAGTAAACAAAGACCAGATAATTACTAGTCTAAGAGGTTTTACGTATGATGTAAGTATTTTGGTTATATTCTGGGACATGGTGTTCTGCTCTCATACAAAATCATGGTACTGTATTTATAGAAATATATATTAGCAATAGAGACAGTATTAATGCCATGAGGCGATATTTATCCCCACTTAAACATGGATGTTCTATTAGAACAAACTATACTGTGGTAGATACCATGAGAGAAACTTTCATACTGGCTTTTGGTGCAAAATGCACTCTTGTTGATATTGCTAGCAGGAAGATGACTCTGCCACTGCCAAATCATGTGATTTTGACCTTGTTTGGTCATATCAATAGACACTTGATATCAACTCTACCTCTGTTGCTAATATATGTTTTTTAGCAAGTTCACTGGCTAATTATGACAATCTGTATATCGCTGGTGAGGAGATGAATCGTTACTGCCTCTAGTGGTCAAGTGTCCATCATTGACAAGACCAAACAAAGTCAAAATCACATGATCTATTTCTTTATTACCCACAAGGGGCTAAACACAGAGGGGACGAACAAGGACAAACGAAGGGATTAAGTCGATTACATCGACCCCAGTGTGTAACTGGTACTTATTTAATCGACCCCGAAAGGATGAAAGGCAAAGTCGACCTTGGCGGAATTTGAACTCAGAACATAACAGCAGATGAAATACTGCTAAGCATTTCGTCCGGTGTGCTAATGTTTCTGTCACATGATCTGGTGGTCTTGACACAGGAGATAGCAGGGATTTGTCTCTCCACTAGCGATATAAACAAATATGCATTTTGACCAAAAAGCCAGTATGGGAGTTTCTCTCATGGATTCTACTGCAGTAAAATTTGTCCTAACAATGCATCCACGTTTAAGTGGGGATAAATATTACTTTTCAGTATTGATGTAATATAATTCTGAAGCATATTTCTTTTATTTAGACAGCAAATACTGTTCTGATGTTGGCCAACATAGACACATTACTCAAGGATTTAACAGATCACCAACAAATCTTGTATATGGTCATGCAGAATGAGAATATTTCCTCATTACATGATGAAATAAATAAATGGTACAGCCAGCTTCTTAGAATGGAAACTATATTGGTTTTATGGCAGAAAGTACAAGATTATATGGACCAGCTCGTTGAGGTAGGAATATCTGAATGTTATTTTTAAGTATTAACCATTAATATATTGATGTTATATGATATCACATTCTGTGTGTATTTTTTCTCTATGTTTACGCATGACAATTGCTTGATAACTGTTCTCTAAACTTATTAAAAATTTAATAAAATTAAAACTCCTGGTAAGAAAAAAATCTACAGTAATAAAGACCAACTTATAACCAAATCTACATTTCATTATTCTGTTGTGTCTGGGGAGAGTCATTTTCTTTTTGTGACTTATGATTTAACACACTCACCAGTAAAATTTCCACTTATTTCTTATTTTTATTTGAAAAGGTTGCAAGACGCAACGAAAATTTTAGGAAAATAAAAATAAGAAATAAGTGGAAATTTTACCAATGAGTGTGTTAAATTATAAGGCACAAAAAGAAAATGACTCTCCCCAGACACAACAGAATATGCTTCAACACACAAACTCACATAAAGAATCTTGCAAACCAAATCCAAAAACGAAATACATTTCATTAGAGTTGTAGAAAGTCTCTTGCAGAGTAGAGCACATGTACTCTAAGAGGATAGCAGCAGTAGCAGCAGCAGCAGCAGCAACAACAACGATTTCAAATTTTGGCACAAGGCTGGCAATTTTGGTGGAGGGAGATAGTTGATTATATCGACCTCAGTATTTAGCTGGTACTTAATTTATCAACCCTGAAAGGATAAAAGGCAAAGCTGACCGTGGTAGAATTTGAACTCAGTGCATAAACATAGATGAAATACTGCTAAGCATTTTGCACAGTGTGCGAATGATTCCACCAGCTTGCTGCCTTAATAGTAATAACAATAATAATCCTTTCTACTGAAGGCAAAAGGCCTGAAATTGTGTGGGAGGGATCTAGTTGATTACATCGAACCCAGTGTTTCACTGGGATTTATTTTATCGACCCCAAAAAGATGAAATGCAAATAATGATAATGGTAATGGTAATCGTTTCTTTATTAGCCACAAGGGCTTGATGAGATACAAAAAAAAAACCTGAAATTTTCACTCCAGATTACTAAGAAAGAATCAAGAATGTGTAGTGTTACGGCACATTTACAAATACTTACAAACATGCATACATAGATGGTGATTGCTCTATTTTCATAGATTATTACTGTCTCTTGTGCTTCATCATTGTCAATGGCATTTCTGACTTTCCATCCATGACCTCTCTGATAACTATTCATTCCCATTGTGGAACTGCATGATTTAAAGCGTAGGTGACAGATGAAAGTGGTAACTTACTGTGCACCTCCAACTGGTTACATATGCACATGTCACCTCACTACCATCGCCGTAGGACTTTCAATAGATGGAGTGACAAATGAGGTTTCCATATGTATGTCATTGGATTACAGTGATAAACATTTGTATAACACAAGTATCACTCGCTGAGTCACTGTGACAGGCCATAGTGAGATGACCAGCAGTCACTTGAAACCCCAAGTGATTGGGGGTTCATCAAAGCATCCCACTTCTAGAAGGATGCTGTGACAACAGCTCAGGGGTCTCTCACTCTCAGTGGTTTTACTGCATATCCTAGCACTAATCAAGGGTATTTCTGTGTCACTGCATTCAGTTGGAATCTCATCACATGCAAGTTAACCCATAACTGAGACCCTGACTGGTGCCAGTACTCCAGGTCAGAGCAGAAATGAGAACAATAATGGCTAAAAAGTGGCTCTAATTTTACCAATTGCTTTCACACACTGGTTTGGGAAGAACCTGAAACAGTATTTGTTAGAAGTGCTAGTATGAAAAGTATGGCAACAGCTCTCTAGAACAGTTACATGGGGGTGGATGGGTGTGGTGCATGTGTCACATCTATGTGAGGGTGACTAGGTTTGTGTCCACTCAAGAAATCAGCGTGGTGTATGTTGTTTCTTTTGATAAAATAAATGCTTGGATTGATATGGTTGACTAAATCCTTTCAGATGGTACCCCAGCATGACCACAATCTATTGACAGAAATCACTAAAGAAAATATACAAAATGTTTTTTTATTATTTTTTTAAGACATTTTCCAATTATGATGTGCAACAGTTGTTACCAGTTGAAACAAAAACATTTCGAAAGGCTCACCTGAAATATTGTCGTTTGATGAAGTCTGTTCAAAAAGTTCCAAATGTTTTGCAGAACTGCAGTAAAAAGTGTAAGGATATTTCAAGTCTGTGTCTGTGATAGATCTTTGTTTGTGGAACTCAGTAATGGAATTTTAAAATGTAATGATAATAGACGATGTGGATTAGAGATTCACTCTTAAATCCCTTTAACCCATTAGCCTTTAAACCAGCCATATGTGACCCAAGTACTTAACCTGTTTTATGTTGAAACTGACCAAATCAGACCTCTTGCTCCGACCCTACAATATCATTCTAAAACTAAACAATCACATCATCAAAATCTCTAAACTACAAGATAATGCCTGATTAATTCAAACAATTTAACTAAACAAACATTACACTTGACAGAGTAATCTGAACACTAAAGGATTAAACCTGACAACTTTGGATTAGATCATTGCCAGACCTTGGTAAAATGCCAGAAAAGTTAAAGTGATCCCTAAGGGGAGCTCCTACATTAACATAGCCTCGCAATCCCGCTTCATGTATGTGTGTTGGTGTGGCTATGGCTGTGTGGTTGAGAAGGTTGCTTCCTGACCATGTGAGCTTGGGTTCAGTCCCGCTGCAAAGTATCTTAGGCAAGTGTCTTCTGTCAGATTTGGTAGACAGATAATTTCACACTTAGAACAACAAACACCACAATTAAAATAATTAGCAGTTAAAGAATAAGGTCCATTAATTCTTTAACTGATAATGAAGAATTTTATAATGTTTTATCAAAATCTTTTGATACCATTTAAGAATGAAAAAAAGTTTCATTTGTAAGTTTTTAAAATTTCTTTAATATGATAATCACTTAAATTAATTCCCATAATTGCTATGGAAAGAAACTGAAAGAAGCCATTTGTGTGTGTGTGTGTGTGTGTGTGTGTGTGTGTGTGTGTGTGTGTGTGTAACTGAAAGTGTAGAAGAATTAGAATTAAAATTCCAAGTATGAAAACAAAACCGAGAATCAAAGGGTTTAAAAGTTAACTTAGCAAAGACTGAAGTTCTAATTAGCAGGGGAACAGTCAGAACACTAATCTCTTCAGGTAAATGGCCCTATTCCATATGTAAATAAAGTGGAGGTGGAAATTCCATACAGAACTAAGAACCTATAAACTAAAAACCTTATAGGTGTGAAACCAATGATCACTCTCTTGACTAACTATAACCAACAATCTTTGAAGTACACACACATATATATTCATATACACTCATTTTCCATCTACCAAATCCACTCACAAGGCTTTGGTTGACCCTGAGCTACAACTCTTTACTCTTTTACTTGTTTCAGTCATTTGACTGTGGCCATGCTGGAGCACCGCCTTTAATCGAGCAAATTGACTTATTCGTTGTAAGCCCAGTACTTATTCTATCGGTCTCTTTTGCCGAACCGCTAAGTGACGCGGACATAAACACACCAGCATCGGTTGTCAAGCAATGCTAGGGAGACAAACACAGACACACAAACATACACACACACATATATATATATACATATATACAACGAGCTTCTTTCAGTTTCCGTCTACCAAATCCACTCACAAGGCTTTGGTCGGCCCGAGGCTATAGTAGAAGACACTTGCCCAAGGTGCCACGCAGTGGGACTGAACCCAGAACCATGCGGTTGGTAAGCAATCTACTTACCACACAGCCACACATTTACTCAAGGTACCATGCAGTGAGACTGAACCCAAAACATCTTACCACGCAACCCCTTTTATGCTAAAGTATGGTAAAATAATCCTTTCTACTATAGTCACAAGGCCTGAAATTTTGGAGGGGGGGACTAGTCAATTATAATGACCCGAGTGCTCAACTGGTACTTATTTTATTGACCCCGAAAGGATGAAAGGCAAAATTGACCTTGGCAGAATTTGAACTCAGAACGTAAGGACGGACGAAATGCCACTAAGCATTTTGCCTGGTGTGCTAACGATTCTGCCAGCTTGGTAAAAGTATGGTAAAATACTGATTTCAAATTTTTGCCACCAGAGCAACTTGGAGGAAAGGGATTAAGTCGATTATATCGACCCCAGTGTGTAACTGGTACTTATTTAATCGACCCCGAAAGGATGAAAGGCGAAATTGACCTCAGCAGAATTTGAACTCAGAACGTAGTGATAGGTGAAATACTGGTAAGCATACTGACCGGCATGCTAACAATTCTGCCAAAAGTATGGTAAAATAATGGCAACAGGAAAAATCCAAAAATGTAAAGCTAAGAAGTTAAAAGAAATATAATATAATTGATAATGATGTCTTTATTAGTTTTGTTTTGTAATTTTTATGTCAATGTTATTTTCTTTATCTGCAGGGATCCAACCATTTTTGGAAAGTGTCTTATACACATTTGAGAAATGTCATAAAGCTCTCTTTCGCCAAATTGACCACTTCCAACAGTTATGTCCAAGGTTTTACTTTCTTTCTTCGGTTGAAGTTCTTCAACTTTTATGCAATGGTATGAACAACATATTTGAATCTTTTTTGCTATATATTGATTAGCCAGAGGAGGAAGGATAGATCTTTTCGGTTTGAACGGCAGTTTTTAACATAATTTCTAGGTAACTAAAAAGTTTTAAACTTTGTATACTGGTAGAATGTGTTTATAAAACATCTTTTTCTCTTGGCTTTATTGAGAAAATTCTATAGTTTGTAAGATATTTGTTGTTTTTTTTTCTGCAATTTCAACCAATCAA
The DNA here is from genome assembly GCF_006345805.1 of Octopus sinensis. NCBI lineage: Eukaryota > Metazoa > Mollusca > Cephalopoda > Octopoda > Octopodidae > Octopus > Octopus sinensis. Next base: position 2,199,607 of record NC_043013.1, on the reverse strand, counting down.
TTACGTCTATTGAGGTAAAAAGCATTCTGTGCCATATGAATATGTCCCTCGTTTAAGAAACAGATTGGGTTTATTTACATTTGTGAAGAAAAAAAGATACCCTTCCTCACACCCCTAACCCTAACCCTAAAACAGATCAAAATGCAATAGATCGATACTAGGGTCATAATTATGGGTGACAATTTCATATGACACCGCTAGAAAAAACTGCCGCTCAAACCGAAAAGATCCTGAAGGATTGTTTTTTTGAGGGTGGGGGAAGTAAGAATCTCTAAGACTCGTGGGAGGAGGTGCTGAGGAAAAGGAACCGGAGACCTGACAAATGATTGCAGTAGAGTGGAGTCTGTTAAAAACACCCAAGGGCCCAATATTTATTTTTTACTTGTTACATTAGACTGTGGCCATGCTGGCAGATAACTTTGAAGAATTTTTAGTCCAACGAATTGGCCTCAGTACTTATTTTTTGATACTAGGGTATGTCAGGTCTTATACCAACAGGTGCAGTGTAGCAGTGTAGTAGGAAACATGCCTCCCAGCTACATGGTTCTGGGTTCACTCCCACTGTACTTTTCCTGTCAGGCTCTTTTTGCCAAACTGCTAAGTTATGGAGGTGTGAAGACACCAATACCAGTTGCCAAGCAGTGGTGGGGGATAAACACAAGCATGCACACATACACAGACACACACACACACATAAACGATTGGCTTCGTTCAGTTTCCACTCACAAGGTTTTGGTCGGTCCCAGGCTGTTGTAGAAGACAATTGCCCAAGGTGCCATGCAGTGGGAGTGAACTGGAACCATGTATTTGGGAGGCATGTTTCTTACCTCACACCCACACCTGCACCTATTAGTGTAAAACCTGCTGTATCCTGGCGTGACTATTTCATTCTATTCTGACTGCGCTTCCACAAATTGATGGTGCAACATCCTTTAATGGAACAGTTCTAGTGATTCCATCCGGTGAAGCTTTTGAATAATTGTGTTGTAACCATTTTGATTATTCCTCTTTTGTTTGAACAGCTTTCAACATCATCATGAGCACAATCATCATCACCACCACCACCACCACCATTATCATCATTGTCATTTTAGTTGTCATCAACTTCCTCCTCCTCCTCCTCATCATCATCATCATCATCTGTCATTTTAGTTGTCATCAACTTCCCCTCCTCCTCCTCCTCCTCCTCCTCATCATCATCATCATCATCATCATCATCATCATCACCACCACTACCATTATCATCACCTTAATCACCATTGTCATTTTAGTTGTCATCAACTTCCCCCTCCTCCTCCTCATCATCATCATCATCATCTGTCATTTTAGTTGTCATCAACATCCCCCTCCTCCTCCTCCTCCTCCTCCTCATCATCATCATCATCATCATCACCACCACCACTACCATTATCATCACCTTAATCACCATTGTCATTTTAGTTGTCATCAACTTCCTCCTCCTCCTCCTCCTCCTCGTCATCATCATCATCATCATCATCACCACCACCACTACCACCACCAACATTATTTACATTCTTGAATGTAAACCCCTACAGGTTGAATGCATAAATAGATAAGAGCCTTATGTTAAAAATGAACTCAATCCCTGACTGAAAGTATCTGTATATTTAAAACTTGTTGAAAAACGATCAATAAATGTTATTTAAAATACCAACAGAGGTGCATAAACTATGAGGTTATTAATCTCAAGTCTTAGGCACTTCATTCTTTAGTCTTCAAGTATTAACGAATTGGCCTCAGTACTTATTTTTTGATACTAGGGTATGTCAGGTCTTATACCAACAGGTGCAGGTGTAGCAGTGTAGTAGGAAACATGCCTCCCAGCTACATGGTTCTGGGTTCACTCCCACTGTACTTTTCCTGTCAGGCTCTTTTTGCCAAACTGCTAAGTTATGGAGGTGTGAAGACACCAATACCAGTTGCCAAGCAGTGGTGGGGGATAAACACAAGCATGCACACATACACAGACACACACACACACATAAACGATTGGCTTCGTTCAGTTTCCACTCACAAGGTTTTGGTCGGTCCCAGGCTGTTGTAGAAGACAATTGCCCAAGGTGCCATGCAGTGGGAGTGAACCTGGAACCATGTATTTGGGAGGCATGTTTCTTACCTCACACCCACACCTGCACCTATTAGTGTAAAACCTGCTGTATCCTGGCGTGACTATTTCATTCTATTCTGACTGCGCTTCCACAAATTGATGGTGCAACATCCTTTAATGGAACAGTTCTAGTGATTCCATCCGGTGAAGCTTTTGAATAATTGTGTTGTAACCATTTTGATTATTCCTCTTTTGTTTGAACAGCTTTCAACATCATCATGAGCACAATCATCATCACCACCACCACCACCATTATCATCATTGTCATTTTAGTGTCATCAACTTCCTCCTCCTCCTCCTCATCATCATCATCATCATTGTCATTTTAGTTGTCATCAACTTCCTCCTCCTCCTCCTCCTCCTCTCATCATCATCATCATCATCATCATCATCATCATCACCACCACTACCATATCATCACCTTAATCACCATTGTCATTTTAGTTGTCATCAACTTCCTCCTCTCCTCCTCATCATCATCATCATCATCTGTCATTTTAGTTGTCATCAACATCCCCCTCCTCCTCCTCCTCCTCCTCCTCCTCCTCATCATCATCATCATCACACCACCACTACCATTATCATCACCTTAATCACCATTGTCATTTTAGTTGTCATCAACTTCCTCCTCCTCCTCCTCCTCCTCGTCATCATCATCATCATCATCACCACCACCACTACCACCACCAACATTATTTACCTTCTTGAATGTAAACCCCTACAGGTTGAATGCATAAATAGATAAGAGCCTTATGTTAAAAATGAACTCAATCCCTGACTGAAAGTATCTGTATATTTAAAACTTGTTGAAAAACGATCAATAAATGTTATTTAAAATACCAACAGAGGTGCATAAACTATGAGGTTATTAATCTCAAGTCTTAGGCACTTCATTCTTTAGTCTTCAAGTATTAACCATTTATTCTGTTTTGTTTTCTATTTAAAGCCAACGACCTCACTGTCTTAACTATGTATTTAAAGAAGATTCTCTCAAATATTGAAGACCTTCAATTTATAGAAACAAAAGATGAAAAGAAGACTTGTTACATTGGAGGAGTTTTGGCTGGAAACTATGATTACATGCAGCTTCACAAGGTATAGCACACACTGGAAGTTATCTCGCTTCTTTATCGCATATTGGGCCTTTTAAATTTAGCATGCCATAATCCAGCAGCTCTCCTGCTTTAGCAACTCCCATTGTCCAATGACCCCTAAGGTCTATCAACTTCTATGGTCCAACTCCTCTCTTAATCTGGCAGCCTCTATGATTCAAGAACTACCCTGCTCTGGCACATATTGAATTTTCGGATCTTTTCGGTTTGAACAACAGTTTTTAACATAATTTCTAGGTAACTAAAAAATTTTAAACTTCGTAGATTGGTAGAATGTGTTTATAAAACCTCTTTTTCTCTTGGCTTTATTGAGAAAATTCTATAGTTTGTAAGATATTTGTTGTTGTTTTTTCTTCAATTTCTGCAATTTCAACCAATCACTGACATCTATTGAGGTAAAAAAACATTCTGTGCCGTATGAATATGTCCTTCGTTTAAGAAACAGATTGGGTATATTTACATTTGTGAAGAAAAAAAGATACCCTTCTCCCCAACCCTAACCCTAACTAACCCTAACCCTAAAACAGATTGAAATGCAATAGATCAATACTAGGGTCATAATTATGGGTGACAATTTCATATGACACCGCTAGAAAAAACTGCCGTTCAAACCGAAAAGATCCGAATTTTCCGACATTAGTGTATATTATGTGAAATGACAATAAAAGCCTTGTTGGAAGCATTGCATTGTATTATTTTATGTTTTATGCTTTGTTCCAGCATTGACAAGAGATTAATGCATGTGTGGAATAAGAATACCAGATTATGTTTATATACAGGCTTCCCTTAGAAGCCAATTTTTATTTTATCACCTTTTTTCAATGGTTAGATCTTGAGGTTGCAGGATTTAAGAGGTCAAACCAATAATAAAAGATGGGCTACAGCAAATATTCTGCTCAATACCACAGATTTGCTTGTCAATTGTTTGACCTTAACCAGTTGAGCATGTCCCTTAGTGGCTGACGATATGTGCATCTCTGATCACGAGCAGAAGTAGTGGGGGAGCATCATAGCCATTTGTTGAGAGGGATTCTTTGGGGTTTGAATAATTCACCTCTGGAAACATGGGTGGTTCTTTCAACATCCTTAAACAACCCTTATTCAGGGACCTTTTGAGCGGGATGAGCTACTCAACCTGAAGAAAATTCTAACTGGGCCCCACCTGCAAGGTCATGTGCTGTTTATCTTGATATGAGATCACCATGTCGCGCACATATGGTTGTGATGCATGTGCCTGGTGTACCCTTATCAGACGGGTAGTCATGATGGGTATATTGGGCTTCGTATATTTTACCCCAGTGTCACTTTGATGGCATGAACTGCTCTCTCACTCAATAATAATAATAATAATAATAATAATAATAATAATAATAATAATAATAATGATAATAATAATAATGATGTTTTCTACTATAGATAGGAGGCTTGAAATTTTGGTGGAGGGATAAAGTCGTACATCAACCGTAGTACTCCACTGCTACATAATTTATCAACATTGAAAGGATGAAAGACATAGTTGACCTCAGCAGAATTTGAACTCAGAATGTACACACAGATGAAATGTTACTAAGCATTTTGCCCAGCATGCTAACAATTCTGCCAGCTTGGCATCCTCAATAATAATATAATAATAATAATAATAATAATAATAATAATAATAATAATGATAATAATAATAATGATGTTTTCTACTATAGATAGGAGGCTTGAAATTTTGGTGGAGGGATAAAGTCGTACATCAACCGTAGTACTCCACTGCTACATAATTTATCAACATTGAAAGGATGAAAGACATAGTTGACCTCAGCAGAATTTGAACTCAGAATGTACACACAGATGAAATGTTACTAAGCATTTTGCCCAGCATGCTAACAATTCTGCCAGCTTGGCATCCTCAATAATAATGATAATGATAATAATAATAATAATAATGATAATAATAATAATAATAATAATGATAATAATAATAATAATAATGATAATAATAATAATAATAATAATAATAATAATAATAAAATAATAATAATAATGATAATAATAAATCAGACAAAAAGGATGTGTTTATTAATTGACATGAGTATTCCCTGTGATCACAATATAGCGGCGAAAGAATTTGACAGGATTAGTAAATATAAAGACCTGCTAATAGAAATTGAAAAAATGTGGGATTCAAGGCGACTACAGTACCAGTGATTGTAGGATCTCTAGGAATGATAAAAATAGGTACTGAAACCTATTTGAAAATGATACTAGGCTTACTGTCCCTACAGGAAGTGCAAAAAATTGTGTTAACTGGAACAGCTCATGTACTGGGAAGAGCATTATCGCTGTGAAAAAACATCCATCCATGAATTTATTTATTTATTAATTTTTAAATACATATTTTATCTGTGAAATAACATAATAATAATAATAATAATAATAATAATAATAATAATGATAATAATAATAATAATAATAATAATAATAATAATAATGATGATGATGATGATGATGATGATAAAATACCTGGACTTAGTAAGGGAAATGTGAAGACATTGGATGGTCTCTGTAAGAGTAATCCCAGTAGCAGTTATAAGTTCCTTAGGTACTACTACCAACTGATTTGGTAGTTTCCTTCATGAAATCGGAGTAATTACAATAATTGCATTAAACCCTTAAACAGCAAGAAAAGATTGTATGAATGTGTATGCTAAAAGGGAAAAAAACCCCAAAAAACATCTTATTTATATACTTATTTTTCCTTTGATGAAAGCCATATCCATGTAAAATTTTTGAAACATCAATTGATGATGTTTGCTGTTTAAGATTAATACACAAATCTGTTGTATTCCATAGAGCAAGGATTGTTCAGAAGGTCCTCAATATCTAAAGAAACCAGTTTTGACCTGGTGTTTTGGACATTGCTTCATAGAAGTCTTAATAAAGGACTATTAAGTAATTAATAATAAATATTAATCATTCAGTTCTGAACTAAGGAATTTGAAATTAAGTTTGTTTAGGATTAACAAAAAGGTAGTTATACATCTGTAAAACATATTCCTTTAATGAGTGAGTTCTCGCTGTGTTTCAGGACTAAGAAAACTTTTCACAGTTACTGAAGAATAACAAGAATACCCTTCTTTATTTTAAGTAAAATAATCTTTAGCAGATTATTTTGTCAAATGTAAAGGGTACAAAAGTAAAAACCTCCTTTAGTCATGAACGACCATGGGATTGCACCTAAAAACTTACCCTCCGAGGCACAAATCCATGCAAGGTTGTTTATGGAAGACCAGCAATCGCCCATGCATACCAGCCCCCACTCTCCATGCCTCCAATGTTATGCAAGGAAAAAGCAAAGGCTGATACAGCTTGGTACCAATGAATGATGTTGCAACTCATTTCTGCAGCTGAGTGAACTGGTGCAGTGGGAAATAAAACACCTTGTTAAATGCTTATTTGTTCACAGTTTTGCATTATCATATAGCTTCAAGATTTGATGAAGTGGTTGCTTATTTTTACAATGACTTTGTAGAGTAGGTGTGAGAGGCCAGATATGGCCAGTTTGAACATAGAACAGTTGGAATATTTTGCTCTGATACGGCTAGTTTTAATGCTAAAGGACTGACTTGTGTCTTTGCAGCCAGTTGCATGTGATGGGTTTGTATATCAATGGTTAGAGTTTTTGCTGATGTCACTGGAGGAATCTTTGTATCATCAGTTAACTACAGCTATCAGTCACAAAAACGTTTGTGAAACGCCAAATCCCAGCAATCAATATGGTGAGTAAAAAAAAAAAGATAAATAGTATTTTGTGTAATGTATTATATAAAATCCGTTCTGTCTGTCTGTGTGTGTGTCTTGTAGGATCTTGGGCATCCTTCATCCGATTGCGCCCAAATTTGATATGTAGATACCAATAGTATCAGGATGTGTATAAGTCTTGAAAAAATTACAAAAATCGATTCCAGGTGAGAATGCAATCGATAAAGTGAATAAAATCATTTTTCTTTGGAATGGAAAAAAAGCCTATCTCTATTTCTTCTTTTGCTGGTGTCTCAAATTTAGATTAAATCGGTGTTTCTCAAAGGGGAGGCCTATGGGACTGTTGGACAAGCTGTTTTGAGAAAATTTGGCTTAAATGTTTGACAACTCAGCACCGTCCATTGGACGGGGGGGGGGCCTTTTGCTCGTATTACATAAATATAATGGCTGTGGTTGTGTAGTAAGAAGCTTGCTTCCCAATCACATGGTTCAGAGTTCAGTCCTACTTTGTGGCATCTTGGATAAGTGTCTTCTACTTTATCCCAAAGCTTTGTGGTAGATGGAAACTGAAAGAAGCCCATTGTGTGTTTGTGTGTGTGTGTCTTTGTGTCTCTCTCTCACTGTTTGACAACCAGTGCTGGTGTGTTTACATCCCCCTAACTTAGTGGTTTGGCAAAAGAGACTGATAGAATAAGTACCAGACTTTCAGAACATTTTAAAATAAGTACTGGGATTGATACAGTCAACTAAAAATTCTTCGAAGCAGTGCCCCAGCATGGCCACAGTCGAATGACTGAAATGAGTAGTTTTCCTTTAGCTTAACAACTGTACAAGATTTTCTAATATCTAATTTGATAATTGCTGTTGGCTGAGTTAATATGAAGGAATTAGCTTGTACTCCACTTAGTACTGCAATGAACCCATCGGAAATAAATGTTATTTTAACCCTAAGTGTTCAGGTTATTTTACCAAATGTAATGTTAATTTATTCACATTGTTTTGAATTAATTATGCATTATCCTTGAGATTTCAATGATGTGATTGTTTAATGTACAATAACATTGTGGGGTAGGTGTGAGAGCCTGGATCTGGTCTCTTTGAACATAAAACAAATGGAAAGTTTTGGCTGGATATGGTTGGTTTAAATGCTAAAGGGTTAGCCTAAGGCTGCAGTAAACAACACTTGCTCAAGGTGTTGTATTGTAGGACTGAACCACCATGCCTGTGCCTTGGTGTCACATAACTGGAACCTGTGTCAGTGACACATAAAAGCACCTGTGCTGGTGGCATGTAAAAACACCCATTGCACTCTTAGATTGGTTGGCATTAGGAAGAGCATCTAACTGTAGAAACCCTGCCAAATCATAATGGATCCTGGTGCAGTTCCCTGGCTTCCTAGTTCCACTCAAACTGTCTAACCCATGCCAGCATGGAAAGCAGACGCTACATGATGATGATGATCATGATGATGATGATTTATTCTTATGTTTAAATTTTCAGGCACACAAAAATTTGAGGAAAAATCAGCCCATTACGATGTTTATAATTCCCCAAAAGCTCATTATTTGTGCAGTTCTGATGTAACAAAGTTGACAGAAATTTATCAAGAGCTTTCTTGGATCATTAAGATGCCACCTCAGCTGGTTTCACTCATTGCCAAACTGAATTTTTTTAAACAGATGGATGGAATATTGAAAGACCTTTCAACATCACAAGAAGCCTTGAAGGTAATAATTAGCAGAGTTTTATAAGTTTAATCACAGCATTCTATTTTAAATTTGATTTCAGGATTGTCTTCACTGCCTTTTTGCTCAGAATTGATCATTATGCTAACAATTCTTTCTTCTCACTAAGATAGTAATTAATTATAATTATTTAAAATTTTGTTGTACCCAATACTAAGTATGCTAGTAACAATGTTGCTATTGGTTTTCATGTCCCTAGGTATTTTATCCTCATTTTTTCACTATGAGAATATATAGGCTATGACGATGTATCTATAACATCAACAATTTTTTCTCACATTCTAAACTATGTAGGCACAGGAGTGACTGTGTGGTAAGTAGCTTGCTTCCCAATCACATGGTTCTGGGTTCGGTTCTACTGTGTGGCACCTTAGGCAGGTGTCTTCTATTATATCCTTGGGCCAACCAAAGCCTTGTGAGTGGATTTGGTAGACAGAAACTGAAAGAAGTCATCGTATATATATATATATATATATATTATATATATATACATATATATATATATGTATATATATATATATATATATATATATATATATATATAATATATATATACATATACATATATATATATATATATGCATATATATATATATATATATATTATATATATATATATATATCATTATATAAAGTAACAAACTGACGAAAAGAGTTCCTTTAAAGGGGTGTGTTAAACACCCAATTCACTGGCACATCAGTTGAATACCATCATCATCATCATCATCGTTTAACGTCCGTTCTCCATGCTAGCATGGGTTGGACGGTTCGACCAGGGTTCTGGGAAGCCAGAAGGCTGCACCAGGCTCCAGTCTAATCTGGCAATGTTTCTACAGCTGGATGCCCTTCCTAACGCCAACCACTCCGTGAGGCCAACAAATTGCTTTGACTTATATACATTTTCTGATATATATATTTATATATATATATATACACAATAACAATTCCTTTATATATATATATAAGTCACTTCAGGGTAATGGTTTAAAGATAGACTTGGTGGTGCATTGTATTGTTGAGCAAAACACTTCATCTCACGTTGCTCTGTAATCACTTCAACACCTGATGTGTGGTACACCGTGCACCTGTTCAGGTAATGTCGATTTGATGGAGGGAGTGAGCTAATGTACAACACTTTCCTTTGATCTCTATAAACAAATCATCTGTACAGGTTGTCCAGAAAAAGCCGAACACTCATATATCGTCTTCAACAAGATTTGTAATTATTAAATTGAAATCTTAATTTTCATGGAATATTTATAAAATAGAACTGAAAGTAAATATCCCTAAGTTGTCAGTTTTATTGAGTTGTTGTTTTTTAATCGCAAGTCAGCTTTAATTAAGCAAACCTCTATCAACAAATGCATTCCACACATGACCATTCCATTTTGTTCTTTTAATATTAGACTCCCATTGTCTTATAATAATAATAATAATAATTGTGTACAGTGCTCAGGTGCACTACAACTCATCTAAAGTCTATATATAATCAGGGGTAGTTTCGGCGGATTTCGGAAAGCATGAGGGCCTTAAAGGATGCAGTGTCATGGCAGTCAACAACTGACGCAGGCAGTTTATTCCATGCTTCAGCAACTCTGAGCGTGAAAAAATGTTTCCGAAAGTCATGGGAGCTGTGTTCTTCCTTTTTGAAGACAGGAAAATGTGATTGGGGAAGACATGGTTGCTGTTTCTACAAGGTCAAGTAACCACATAAAGGTTCCATCATTGACTTGATTGAGTTGAATTAGCATTTAGACAAACTGTGTCCCTGAAAGCTAAGTGTCTTGGCCATGGATACAGTGTAGTGGTTGATGTCAAGATGTGAACCTGTAACCTACATGCTGGTTGTCAGACATTCTTTCATTGCAGTACAGGTGTATTATGGGTAATAGTGTGTTATGGACAGTGTATATTGCATATACCAGTTGTAGAAGTTGTGATGTAGAGTATGTTATTATCATCATCATCATCATCATCTTTTAATGTCCATTTTCCATGTTAGTATGGATTAGACAGTTTGACTAGAACTGGTAAGTTGGAGAGCTGTACCAGGCTCCAGTTTGGTTTGGCTTGGTTTCTATGGCTGAATGACCACTCCAAGAGTTGTAGTGGCTGGCTTTTAAGTGTCACCAGCATGGGTGCCTGTTACGTATCACTGGTGCAGACACCTTTTACATGTCACCAGCATGGGCGCCTTTCACGTGTCGCTGGCACAAGCTACTTTTATGTGTCACCCACATGGGCACCTTCTACATGTCACTGGCATGGGTATCTTTTATGTGTCACCGATGCTGGCTACAACTACAATTTCACTTGGTTTGATGTTGAACATTATAACAGAGTATTGTACTGTGAATGGTGAAACAGGGTATATTGGCCATAATAATACAACAGTGGCTGTGTGGTAAGTAGCTTGCTTACCAACCACATGGTTCTGGGTTCAGTCCCACTGCGTGGCACCTTGGGCAAGTGTCTTCTACTATAGCCTCGGGCTGACCAAAGCCTTGTGAGTGGATTTGGTAGACGGAAACTGAAAGAAGCCCATCGTATTATATATGTATATATATGTATATAATATATATATATATATATATATATATATATATATATATATATAAGCGCAGGAGTGGCTGTGTGGCAAGTAGCTTGCTTACCTACCACATGGTTCTGGGTTCAGTCCCACTGTGTGGCACCTTGGGCAAGTGTCTTCTACTATAGCCTCGGGTTGACCAAAGTCTTGTGAGTGGATTTGGTAGACGGAAACTGAAAGAAGCCCGTCGTATATATGTATATATATATATATATATATATATATGTGTTTGTCCCCCAACATTGCTTGACAACCGATGTTGGTGTGTTTACATCCCCGTAACTTAGCAGTTTGGCAAAAAGAGACCGATAGGATAAGTGCTAGGCTTACAAAGAATAAGTCCTGGGGTTGATTTGTTCGACTAAAGGTGATGCTCCAGCATGGCCATGACTGAAACAAGTGAAGGAGTAAAGGAGCATGTGATGAAATAAAGGATGCAGGACATCATAAGACTGTCATGTGTTGTGGTTTGTGAAACAGAATGTTCTGAACATCGTCAATATTTCTTCTGTTCTTTGTAATATTATTTCTATTCACTTTCCTATTAGTTCTGTTCAATATCCTGTTGATTATGTTAATTCAACCAGACTTCAATTTGATGTCTTTTACAGAATTATGCTTCAGAAATAAATACAATGATTGATCGAGTGTCCAAACTGCTCAGAATTCTGGAAAGGGAGAAAGTGATGTGTAGAAAATCAGGTTGGTTTGTTTTCTATCCTCCTCCTCTTCCTCCTCTTCCCCCTCCTCCCCCTCCTCCTCCTCCTCAGCATCATCATCATCATTATCACCCTCCTCCTCCTTCTCCTCCTCCTCCTCCTCCTCCTCATCATCATCATCATCACCACCACCACCGCCACCTTCCTCCTCCTCCTCCTCCTCATCATCATCATCATCACCATCACCACCACCGCCACCTCCTCCTCCTCCTCCTCAGCATCATCCTCATCATCACACCACCACCACCACCACCACCACCACCACCGTCATCCTCCTCCTCCTCCTCAGCATCATCACCATCACCACCACCACCACCACCATCCTCCTCCAAAGCACCACCTATGCCAAACATGCAAATTCCTTGAATTTTCTTTGTCTGTGGATAATTAATTCGAAACAGTTCTTTCCTTTTAATAACATACTTTTATTTTTTGTTATTTTTGTCAGGAACAGAATCAGTTGTTGAGTCAGAAGAAGTCTTCAGCCAGTCCTTAATTCAGGGAATACACCCTCACATCTACAGCCAACAGATAACAAAACTTCAGTGTCTTCTTTTGTGCCAGTGCTATTTCAAAGATATTCTTATACAGATGTCGGAATCTTTGGTGGAACCACAACAAAACTTCTACTGGAAAGTCCAACTTAACTATATTTTAAACAGTGAAGGAAAATCAGTTGAAATTCAAGTGAGGTTCTTAATTGCAATGAATGCTATTGTTGTCTTGCAGTTGATGTCATTATTTTTGGCCTTTGCCTGCCCAAAGCATTTTTATAAGTTTATCTTAAACGTTCATGTTTGCTTTCAGACTCTTAGTTAGGCTCTGGTTTCATACGTTCTGAGAAATATAAAGCATTCCTTTCATAAGTCCCAAGTTACTCTGGTGATTAAAAAAAACTGTGTTTGTGTATCTTATATGATACATAGAGACTGGAGAAATATGTCCTGTGTATCACATGTAATATACAGGACAAGCAAAGACTAAGTTGTTTAGCACTCAGATAGTCCTCTGATCCAGTAAACCTGGGATCAATTGAAGAGTTTTAACCACAACAATCCCATCTTAAAGTATACTAGCCATCTCAATATGGCTAACCACTAAGGGTGGGTGTTACTGTAGCTTTTAGCCCCAGGAGATCATCGTCTCCAACTGGCTTTAGGCACACTTTCTGTGCGCTTATGCTATTTGCAAAGGGAGGTCATCCCTCTCTCGTCAACCTAAGTGATACGCACAGATGCAAATACCATAAGGGCACAGAAAGTGTGCCTAAAGCCAGCTGGAGACGATGATCTCCTGGGGCTAAAAGCTACAGTAACACCCACCCTTTGTGGTTAGCCATATTGAGATGGCTATTATACTTTACATTGTCGAGCGGTTACTGTTTACATCTCGTTCAGAGATTTATTATTTCAATCCCATCTTATCTTGGAGAGTTTATTCAAGACGATATTGTCCTATGTGTACTTCCATTTTCAAGATGGAAAGGTGAGGGCTTGAGGTGAATATGGCTGCTATGTCTAGCAGGATGACCTCATAGAAGCTTCCTCATTGGCATATGATAAAAGACCTTTAAACCTTGTATGTGTGTATGGGGGGGGGGTGAATGAATGAATGAAAAGTCATATATGGTGAAGGATGTTACAAGCCTATTTGTTATGCAGTGAATCATCATCATCATCGTTTAACGTCCGTTCTCCATGCTAGCATGGGTTGGACAGTTCAACTGGGGTCTGGGAAGCCAGTAGGCTGCACCAGGCTCCAGTCTGATCTGGCAGTGTTTCTACAGCTGGATGCCCTTCCTAACGCCAACCACTCCGTGAGTGTAGTGGGTGCTTTTTACGTGCCACCTACACAGGTGCCAGACGAGGCTGGCAAATGGCCACGATCGGATGGTGCTTTTTACGTGCCACCTATACAGGTGCCAGACGAGGCTGGCAAACGGCCACGATCGGATAGTGCTTTTTACGTGCCACCGGCACGGAGGCTAGTCGGGGCGGCGCTGGCAACAGCCACGTTCGGATGGTTCTCTTATGTGCCACCAGTGCTGGTATCACAGCTACAATTTCCATTGCTGTTGATCGATTTTGATTTTGATTTTGATTTTCATTGAAGTGAGTGAATAAAATGCTATGGTTTTATCATTGTTGAATGACATTGAACATGAAGCTGGGAGCCAACAAACAGGTCTATAACATTCAAGCTGCTAGAAATAACAGTTTAACTTCCTCAAATCATACTTTACTGTCTTTATAAAAGAACACAGTTCTAGTTACATAAAAATGATGCCTTAGTCACAACTAGAACACTTTTCATCCTTAGTCTGTTCCATCAGGTTGAGCGAGGTTAAACAATTGCAGCAACAACACATGTTGTACATATGTAGAGTTCAGACAAAAAGTACTTATTCCAATATCATAATTAAACACAAAAAATATAATATTAACCAACGATTTCACCCTACCCTAGGTAGGTCTATGGAACTATATTACAAATTCCCAAGGCATGGCTGTGTGGTAAGTAGCTTGCTTACCAACCAAGTGGTTCTGGGTTCAGTCCCACGGTGTGGCAAGTGTCTTCTACACCTTGGGCAAGTATCTGCTACTATAGCCTCAGGCCGACCAAAGCCTTGTGATTGGATCTGGTAAACAGAAACTGAAAGAAGCCCGTCATATATATATATATATATATATATATATATATATATATATATATATATATATATACATATAAATATATATAGGCACAAGAGTGGCTGTGTAGTAAGTAGCTTGCTTACCAACCACATGATTTTGGGTTCAGCCTCACTGCGTGGAACTTTGGGCAAGTGTCTTCTACTATAGCTTCGGGCCAACCAAAGCCTTGTGAGTGGATTTGGTAGACGAAAACTGAAAGAAGCCTGTCGTATATATGTATGTATATGTAAGTGTGTGTGTATATGTTAGTGTGTCTGTGTTTGTCCCCCCAACATCGCTTGACAACCGACGCTGGTGTGTTTACATCCCCATAACTTAGCGGTTTGGCAAAAGAGACTGATAGAATAAGTACTAGGCTTACAAAGAATAAGTCCTGGGGTCGATTTGCTCGACTAAAGGCAGTGCTCCAGCATAGCCACAGTCAAATGACTGAAACATGTAAAAGAGTAAAAGAGTATATATGTGTGTGTGTGTGTGCGCGCGCGTGCATGTGTGTGTGTGTGTGTCCTTTTGTCCCCCCCCACCATCTCTTGACAACCGATATTGGTGTGTTTACATCCTTGTAACTAAGTGGTTCAGCAAAAGAAGCAGGTAGGATAAGTATTAGGCTTACAAAAAATAAGTCCTGGGTCGATTTGTTCAACTAAAGGCAGTGCTCCAGCATGCCCCCAGTCAAATGACTGAAACAGCTTAAAGAATACAAGAATAAACTGTTTAATTTATCAGGAAATGCATTTTTCTAGACAAAGTTTCAAATGAATTATGTTGAAAATGTGAAAATGTTTCAAATATGTTTCTTTTGTTCACATGTCATTACACTGTGAAGAGTTCATATTGGGTCACTGCCCATATATGGTCATGTCTTAATATAACAGACACTGCATTATCATTGTACTAAAATAGAGACAACAAATCAATACTGAAGACCATTAACTGTATGCAGTCAGGCCTATTTCTTTACTACCCACAAGGGGCTAAACACAGAGAGGACAAACAAGGACAGACAAACGGATTAAGTCGATTATATCGACTCCAGTGCGTAACTGGTACTTAATTTATCGACCCCAAAAGGATGAAAGGCAAAGTCGACCTCGGCAGAATTTGAACTCAGAACGTAACAGCAGACGAAATACGGCTACGCATTTCGCCCGGCGTACTAACGGTTCTGCCAGCTCACCGCCTTCTGTCTGACAGGCACTATACTACTGAGATACTAAAATAAAAACACTAAGTTAACAATGTGTACCATTGACCTAATATGGTCATACCTTAATATGACAGACACTGTATTGTTGTACTAACATGGTAGAAAAGTACTAGTTTCACATTTTGGTACAAGGCCAGTAATTTTAGGGGTAAGGGGTTAATTTGATCACATGGACCCCAGTACTCAACTGGTGCTTATTTTGCTGACCCTGAAAGGATGAAAGACAAAGTCAACTATGGCAGAATTTGAACTCAGAGCATAAAGACATGAACAGCCTCTAAGCATCTTGCCTGGCATGCTAACAATTCTGCCAACTCATCACCTGAACTTTTCATCTTTTATCTTTTACTTGTTTCAGTCATTTGACTGTGGCCATGCTGGGGCACCGCCTTGAAGTGCTCTTTGTCGGACAAATCTACCCCAGGACATTTTTGGGGGTGGGGTAGTACTTATTCTATCAGCCTCTTTTGCCGAACCACTAGGTTACAGGAATGTAAACACACCGACACTGGTTGTCAAGCGGCAGTGGGGGACAAACAGACACAAAGGGACATACAAATAGATATATACATATATATATTTATAGTTATTCCAAACATGAAAACACAAAGAGAAAACACAACAACGTGAGGACATGGAACAAGTATAGTATTATTGGATGCTCAGGAAAGAAGGAAAGAAGGAGGGTTTAACATTTCGAGCGGAGGTCTTCGTCAGAAATATAGGAGAAGGAAAGATCCAAAGAAGGGAAGATGGAGGAAAAAATCATCAACGGTACACACGCGGTCACAAGGCTTTTGTCGGTCCATAGTTATAGCAGAAGACACTTGCCCAAGTCACCATGCAGTGGGACTGAACCCAGAACCATGTGGTTGGGAATCAAGTTTCTTACCACACAGCCATACCTGCTGGTCGTAATATAATAATGTCATATATTCTCATTTTATATCTGACAGATATTGTGCTGTCAATACATTACTGTACCAACGAAACTATCACATGTTGTTACACACCACTGGTCACAATACACTTTGCATTGTTGTAGCCTTCAAATGATGCCATTCCACTGGCTGGGTGGGCAGGCCAACATCACCCCACCATCCTGAACGGGATATCAGTTTGTCATAGGGTTTTCCATTTTCAACTGGTGCAATGTGAAATGAAGTGTTTTGCTCAAGAACACAGTGCAGTTACCAGTCTGGGAATTGCAACCATAATCTTGCAATTTTGAGGGCAACATCCTAACCACTAGGCCACTTGCTGCCAATGCATAATTATAGGAATTTACCAATTGTAATGTGTGTGTATGTATAAATTTCAGAACATATACTCAAGTTTCAAGTATGGCTTTGAATACTTAGGAGTGATGGGCAGAGAGATGATATTCCCAGTGACACAGAGGGCTTCGGTACACTTATTGAGGATCATCACATCATTTAATGCAGGCCTCTGCATTGGCTCCCAAGTAAGAATAACATTTTTGATAGTTTTATTTTATGAACTTTCAGTGTTTTCCTGTAAATGTTAATGTGTGTGTGTGTGTATGTATGCAAGTGTGGCTGTGTGGTAAAAAGTTAGTTTTAAAGCCTAGCCATGCTCATGCACCCGGTTTTCCGGTTTCTATGGTGTATGTGTTCCCCATCTGGATGGGACGCCAGTCCATCGCAGCATTACTCATTTTTGCCAGCTGAGTGGAGTAGAGCAATGTGGAATGAAGTGTTTTGCTCAAGAACACAACGCATCGCCCGGTCCAGGAATCAAAACCACAATCTTACGATCATGAGTTCAACACCTTAACCACTAAGCCAAGCACCTCCACTATATATATATATATATATATATATATATATATAAATAATAATAAATATTAGGGAATAAATCCAAATTTACAAGGAAAAATCAGATTTAAGATTGAATCCAATTTTATAATAAAATATTATATTATAATAAATTAGAGACAAAACCACTATTATGCAAATCAAACAAAGAAAGACTTAAGCCAATACATA
Organism: Octopus sinensis; assembly: GCF_006345805.1. Classification (NCBI taxonomy): domain Eukaryota; kingdom Metazoa; phylum Mollusca; class Cephalopoda; order Octopoda; family Octopodidae; genus Octopus; species Octopus sinensis. The sequence continues at coordinate 2,181,657 of NC_043013.1, read as the reverse complement.
AAAAATTTATATAATTAAAATTTAACAAATGAATAACCACTACGATCGTTTCATGTCAGCACATCTTAGACATTCTTCAGGTGGTTTCTAACTCGCTAAGAAGGTTTAGAAACCACCTGAAGAATGTCTAAGATGTGCTGACACGAAACGATCGTAGTGGTTATTCATTTGTTAAATTTTAATTTATATAAATTACTTTATATTTTATGTATTGGCTTAAGTCTTTCTTTGATTGATTTGCATAATAGTGGTTTTGTCTCTAATTTATTATTATTACATATATATATATATATAATATATATATATATATAGATAGATAGATATATATATATATATATATATATATACATACATACATATATATATATATATATATATATATATATATATATATATATACATATATACATATATATATATATATATATACATATACATACATACATACATACATACATACATACATATATATATATATATATATATAATATATATATATATATATATATATATATAGAATATAACAATTTTTCCTGAGTCATCGGGCTGGCTTCCCAGTTTCCGTGGTGCATGTATTTTCTACCCTCGATGAGATGCCTGTCTGTTGCAGGAAATACTCATTTTTGTCAGTTGAGTGAACAGGAGCAATGCAGAATGAAGTGTTTCACCTCTCTCTCTTTCATCTATTCTGCCTCCTCTTTTAATTCCCTCTATGTCATAGGAATCCTCCTTCCTCTCTCTGCCTTTTGTTCTTATTCTTCCTCCTCTCCCCCTTCAGCCTTTAAATCTCCAGCACTACTTTGTTAACTGCTTTTGGCAAATTTCTCTTAATGAGCGGAACCAGACTTATAGTAATATCTTCAGGTAACTGTTTGTTGATTGCATATCTATGACTGTTTTGCATAATCCATCTGCAAATTGTGAATATTACGGCATCTGGCCCCAAGAAACTCTTGTCAGAGCCATATAAGCAATGAAAAGTAAACAAAATGTTGATGATAATGATATAAATCTATGTGTGTGTGAGTATGTATGTGTGTATATCATCATTGTCATCATCATTTAATGATGACGATGATGATATACAGTTAGACCGATACACACACACACACATTCACATGATGTGTGTATGTATGCATGTTTTTAATATCCTTATTTCCATATTTTTGTTCTCTTTAAAGAATGGTCAAAATAAAGAGACTGCCAAAGATCTTAGTTACTGTCTCGGAAAGGCTATGTATTTTGTGAATTGTTCTTCAAATATTACAACTGATATTCTTCATGATGTCTTGAAAGGAATGATATTAACAGGTTTGTTTACCATTTTTTGTAATTCAATTCTTAGTGTGAAGTTTTCTTATTAGTTTATTCTTGACCGAAGAAAAGTTACATTTTGGATTCCAGCAGTGTAACAAAATCTCTTCAGATGAACTGTAGGAATTCAAACCAAAATCAAGTTGAAGATATCTAAAGTAGTATTTTTCTGTTTCAGAGGAAGAAACCCAACCTTTGTGAGGAAATTCTTGCTATATGAATATGTGATAATTTACGGGTGGCACGTAAAAAGCACCCACTACACTCACGGAGTGGTTGGCGTTAGGAAGGGCATCCAGCCGTAGAAACACTGCCAGATTTGACTGGGCCTGATGAAGCCTTCTGGCTTCACAGACCCCAGTAGAACCGTCCAACCCATGCTAGCATGGAAAACGGACGCTAAACGATGATGATGATGATGATGATGAAAGATCATCAAATATTCTAAGGCTCAGCATTAATTGATAACAGAATGAGGGTTTAACCTTTTAGCATTTAAACTGACCATATCTGGCCCAAATATTCAACTTGTTTTATGTTCAAACTGGCTAGATCTGGCCTTTCACACCTACCCTACAATGGCATTCTTAAAATAATGAATGACATCTTTGAAATCTCAAAAGTATGAGGTTAAGCATGATTAATTCAAAACAAGGTGAATAAATATGCATTATGTTTTACAGAATAATCTGAATGCAAAAGGGTTAATTGTTTATGAGTAGTAATTATGTTATGTGTTTTTTTTTCTTCCATAAGATGCATAATGTTTATGAAGAGATTGTCGGGTCATTGGTGCTGGTTGGTTTTCAGATCTCAGTTTATATAAGATGTGTTTGGCAGGCAAGATGTGTCGTGATTGTGTGCAAGTAAAAATCCATATAAACGGTGAGGAGGAAGTGTAGAATGGTCTCATCAAATATAACCATCTGTTCAAGGTAATAAGCAGCGAGGGAAGAACAGGAAAAATAGAATTTGAGTCAGAGACATTCATTGAACACATTCAATGAGAGGGAAAGTTTCCAAACTTCTATATTTGCCAGGAAAATTCACAGAAGCAAGATCTTAGCTTTTATGTGAAGTACCACAATTGTTTTCAAGTGTAATATCTCTCTCCTGCCTTTCTCTAAATCTTGATGTTGATATTTCTATGTGATTGTATGAGCATGATAAAAAGAACTCCACTGTTTTGTTTGTAATTTGACTGCTGGTCTCTTAGTGAGGCATGGCTAATAACTCTCCTACCAACAAAAAAACAAAAATGATGCTAAGATGAAAAATAAATAATTTAAATGGAAGCTATACTTGAATAAGAGACATCTTTCTTTATTAGCCATGCAGGGCTGAACATGGAGGGGACAATACAGAGTAGAACTTTTCTTTTTGAAAGAAAGAGAGAAAAAAAAATGCTCAAAAGGATCGAAAGCATTTGTGACATGTAAACAGCCAAAAAAGGTGGGGTAAAAATGGAAAAGAGATTTATCCATGGAAAGAAAACCCTACAAAAAAGACCATGGTAAACTCAGGCAGAGAAAGAAACACATGAGAGCAAAGCACTCTCTCTCTCATCATGCTCAAAATGGTTTTGTCATTCACATGTGCCATCTTTGCTACATTCACCCACCTTTTATTGAAACTCTTATCAGACAAAACTTCCCTCTTTATTCTAACCTTCCTTTTCAAGTGGTATTTGAAAAAGTTGACGAGCGATTGGCCAGAGGGGAAAGTGTTTGACTCTAAACCTTTCGCACACATTCTTTCCCCATAGCCACCAGTACAATGAAAACTGTCTTGCCTTCCCGGTTAAAGGGAAGTGGTGAAGCATATTCACGATAGATTTGACCGATAACCGAATTTATCCTACATGTGATGGCAGCAATTTGACATAAGCCCACAAGTCTGAAATAGTTGGACACTGCACAAGTGTGTGCAGAATGGTTTACAGTGCTCTGACCACATCTCAGGCAAGTCGGTCCGGTGTATCTTGAACTGTACCTGTAGAGCTTATCCTAAGTGGGCCATGCTTCCAAACAGCACTACCAGGCCAGGGATCTCTGGTGATTGTCCATAGGACCCAGCCTGAAAGTTGTCCTGAAGAGGTGAGCCAGGTGTTCCCTATTGAACCCAGATTCTCCCCTAGAACGTCATCGAACCTCACCTCCACTAATCCTCTATAAAATGTTATCATATAATTGAAGTCACACAAATTTGGTCCCAGACAGCAGAGTTGCTTGAGAGCAAGGCGGCCACTTGTGGTGCCATTCACCTAGCCTTGGTCTCTGTTTGATCCATGACTGCAGTTTGGCCAACGAGATGAGCTGTGGAAAAGTGCACCTCAAACGGCAACCACACCTGTTCACCATTGTCTATGAAGTGGCGGAGATAAAGCAGTCTCGATACATGCCTGCACATCATCAACCATGGCATGCCCAGCTCTCCATTTAGTGGGTGTTGACAGCAAATGGATCGCCTAACCATCAGAACACTTCCCTTCCACAAAAAAGCGGAAGAGTATGCGTTCCAGTTTGGTGATGGTAGAGTCAGGACAAGGCATGATGGATGCAAAGTACATGTTTTCCACCTCTGCCCGACCTTTTAGGGATAGCTTTCTTTCAGCACATTGCTGGGTGAGAGTGGCTGCCCTACTTGTTATCTCATCCCAGTTCTTCTCCATTTGCAGGTCAGGTCCAAACCAGACCTCAAGTAATTTAACCGGTCCGTTGGTCCAGTGTCCCATGATGGAGAAGCTGTTGGATGGCATGGACCTGCCTCTCCAGGTGCCAAGCCACAAGCTCACCAACTTTTCTGAGTTAATTTTCGCTCCTGTTACCACTTCATATTCTTGCCGTCCAGGCCAATATGTTTTGGCTCGACACTATGACAGTGACATCGTCCACGTATGCAGACACACCTCTCCCACATCCCAGTTCTTGCAGGATGCCCCTCAGCAGTAGTGACTCTAGAGTCAATATATACTGAAGTGATGAAGGGGGGCATCATTGACGGACCAAACACATGATGTTAAATGGTCTGGATAGATGACCATTTACCTGAACTAATGAGCAGATGCTGCTGTATAAGGCAGCAACCCAACCACAGAAGATGGAGCTGAAACCAGCCGCTTTAAGGACAGCCAACACCACCATATATATACACACACACACACATATATATATATATATATATATATATATATATATATATATATATATATATAAAAGGAGTACATCGTCAGTTGTGACGACACGGGTCCCAGCTGATCCAATCAATGGAACAGCCTGCTCATGAAGTTAAAGTGCAAGTGGCTGAGCACTCCACAGACACGTGTACCCTTAACATAGTTCTCAGGGAGATTCAGCGTGACACAGAGTTTGACAAAGCTGGCCCTTTGAAATACATGTACTACTCATATATATACGACGGGTTTCTTTCAGTTTCTGTCTACCAAATCCACTCACAAGGCTTAGAGTGGCCCAAGGTTATAGTAGAAGACACTTGCCCAAGGTGCCATACAATGGGACTGAAGCATGTGGCTGGTAAGCAAGCTACTTACCACACAGCCACTCCTGCACCTATATTCTGAGATCAAATCTTGCCGAGGTTAACTTAGTGTAAGCAATTAAGTGGTGGTGGTGGTGGTGGTGTTAGATGTAGTAATGTAGCGATGGTTGACTGTATCAAAAGCTTTTGATTGATCGAAATTGATCAGTGCCCCACCCATGCCAGGTTCCTTAACTACCCTGTCAATGATGTAGCACATCAGATGGAGGTTGTCATGGATACTCTTGTCCAGCATGGTGCATGTTTGCGCCTTGTCAACCAGTTTCTCGATGACAAGCACCAACCTCTTGGCTAGCACCTTGGCCAAACTCTTCAAATCTGTATTGAGCAGATTGAAGGGCCTGAAGTTATCTATGACGTTCCCCTTGTTTGGATCTTTCTTTAGAAGTGCCACTGCTCCTTGGCTCATAAAACTGGGGATACTCCTGTTTTGCTGTCAGTTGCAGTAGACTGCTGCTAAGATGCTTCTGAACAAGTCTAATTAATTACAGAATACATAATGAATTTAACATTGAGACAATATTTTCTTGACATTCATTTTGTTTTTAGGGTGTTGGTTATGTTTGACAGAAATTAACCGTCTGTTGCCATCGCAGTTGGCACAAGTTGTCAGAGAAACTGCAAAGATAATGGATGCATACAAGAGTGGACAATTAATGGTGAAACATGGAGATAATGAAATGAAACTGATACCCGGAGGAGCAATAATTGCTACATTGTGTTCTACCCAAGAGAATAAACCATATGACCCAACTAAGCTACCAGTCTACCCATCAGTAACAGCTTTTCTGCCTCCTGAGGTCATTAAACAATTTAGACCAGTGGCATGTCTTCGACCTTCTTTTCAAACTATATTGGAATCATTACTTTACGTTAATGGTAAGTTATCTTCTGTTAGTTTTTTAAAGACAAAAAAATAATTGATTTGGTCATGTGACACAATACTTTCCTTCTGCTGAAAAATGGTGATTTATGGATAAAAATGCTTAAAGAGGTATTGACAGGGAAGGAGACAATGGGACATATGCAGTTAGTTGATGGCTTTAGAAGGTGTATGGCTTGGTGGTTGGGGTATTCAGCTCACAGTCACTAGTTTGGTTCATGGCAGTGTGTTGTTTGCTTAAGCAAGACATTTCATTTCATATTGCTCCAGTCCACTCACCTGGCAAAAATGAATTGTACCTGCCGTTCAGGGAGCCAGCCTTGTCACATTCGGCGTATCACGTTGAATCTCTCTGAGAATTATGTTAAGGGTATGTGTGTCTGTGGTGTACTCAGCCATTTGCATGTTAATTTCACCAGCAGGCTGTTCCATTGATTAGATCAACAGCAACCCTCATCTCATAACTGACGGAGTGCCATTTATAGAACATGAAGGGAGAAAGTTGCATCTCTTGTTATAAATTTTGATTATGGTTTTTTTTCTCACCTCTAAACAACAATATATCATATATGTTTCTTGAATTGAGAGGATATATTTCTTTTATAATGTTGAAAATTTATAGAACTCATTATAAAGCCAATTATTAAATACTTAATTAGCAAGTGTAATGAAAAAAAATGACATTCTCAGATTGACTAGACGGTGTATCTCTCTTATCCTAAATTGTCATCTGGAATCAGATAAAATATTCACAATTCTGTTTATTTTTTGATACCATCTCATTAAATATTGAGCAGATGTGCAGTTTCAATAAATATGTTTATTTATATGTTTTACAATCTGCTAATGAAACAATTTGTAAATCTTAATGAAAACAGTTTGAGTAAAATATTTATTATGAATTGTAGTTAGCCATTCTTTTTCTGTTATTTGCATATTCCATATAAATGTGTTGTTAAGATGGTAGAGTGAAATCTGAAGGTCATTTAGCTATTTAACACTTCCTCAAGAAACAATACAAAACGCTGCCTTGTAAACTCTTGTAGTATCCAGATTATGTATTGTACAAAAATTTCTTAAATTGGGTTCGACAAGGTTCCACTCAGTCACATATTCTTCTTCAAGTATACTCTTTTGATTTTCCTCAGCTTCTCAGAATATACATATACAGCAGATGATATCGCTCTCATATCCTCCAACTATTTCCCAGACATAGGTCTCTATTACTCCAAAACTTCATAGATCACCTAGAAACCTGGGTCCAAACAATATCGACATACTACACACAAACAGGAGATTAAAATACTACAAGTTGTGTACACCATTTCCACAATAGTCACAACTCAGAAGACGTAGTAAAGAAAGTAAAACACCCCAACAAGCACACTTAGAGATTCACAATTCTTCTTTTTGGATAACAGAAATGGGGCAACAACAATGATGTTTAACCAGTACACCAGATCCATCTTGCCTGGGCCCCTACTATCCCCATTGTTATGTCATCAATTATGCCAACCTGCTTGGAAGATATTGCTGGATTTCTGAAAAGTTCTTCTTAAGATATTCCATATCTTCCCAAAAACAGGATACCTCCTTACGTGTGGGGCAGAGCCACAAAATTTGCATTTGACTTCTTTCTGACACTCCCTGTCTACAACACTGACAATTCTTTTAATGTAATTGTCATCATTGTAGGAACCAAGTAAAATTGGCTATCATTTCAAACTGCCAAATATAGTTATTACAACTTAGCCAAAGCATTTCCTAGAACTGCATGTTCTAATATTTTCAGAGTGTACATAATTTATCAGTCCATCAGTGAGTCACATTTATATCAGGGCAACCTCAGCAGATTGTCCTTCTGTCCCCACCTTATCAAATTCCCCAAAACATGCTGCCTCACTTTCATAATATTGATGTATTGGTTCTGATGGTGTTTGCTTCTGAACCAGAAAGTGTAACCGTTTAGCAATAACCAGTTTCTTCTTTGTTCTTATTGGGGATATTGTAGTCTTTTTTAGGCCTGTGAAGTGCATCTCTTTCAACACAAGGTACTCCATCGGAGACTATCTAATGTCTCCCCCCCCCCAGCTTTAAAGATGAAATAAAAATATCAATTGGTTCTTTACTCTCAGCAGATACCTTGAGCTTCTACCCTCAGCAGTGGCTGAAATGTATCTTAACTGAGGTATCAGTCAAAGCAGGATCACGTATTAGTATTTTCCAAATCCTACCAGCGACACCATTGTTACATCACGAATTGGAAGAAATTATTATTGACAAATAGATTGTATTTATTATCGTGGACAGAGAACCTTGTTTAAGTCCATTAATGTGTCTACAGTAAAGTTTTTATTGAAGTAAAATAGTAGTCACACAAAGTCTCTTACTTCTGCTGGCCTAAATCAATTGAATAACAAAATATAACTGCAGTTGCTTGCAAAATTTCTTGTCACAGAGAAGGCAGTCTTCCCTACATGACCATCATATCGGATCTTATGGTTTTGTCATGCAAAATGCATGCAACACTATAATGATAAAACAATGATACTGCATCCATATCTAACTGCTCACACTCATTGTTCTTTCATTGTTAATATTTCTGTTTTATTGTACACAACAAAACAGAAATACTAACAATGAAATAACACTCCACATGGATATGCAACAGGCACAGTTCCTGGTTGCAGCAAGCTCCATCCATGACAGTCATTGCTACTACACAGAAAAAAGTTATCCTCAAATATGCAGGCACATCTGCTGTTTGTTTGTTCCTTCTCAAGCTACGTCTGACTCATAAGGGTCAGTTTCCCAGTTTCTTGGCTTATAGGTTCCCCACCTGGACAGGATGCCGGTCCATAGCAGGTGAGCTGCAAGATGCAGGAGGAAAGAGTGAGAGAAAGTTGTGGCAAAAGAGTCAGCAGAAGGTCGCCATTACCTTCTGCCAGAGCCGTGTGGAGCTTAGGTGTTTTGCTCATAAACACACACATCACCCGGTCTGAGATTCGAACCAGCGATCCCTCAACCGCAAGTCTGCTGCTCTAACCACTAGGCCATGTGCCTCCACAGGCACATCTGCAATATTGCAGAAGACTATGACAACAACATCCTAAGAAAACTATCTTTACCACTCAATCCAAAGAAACACAAAAAACTCACATACACACAGAAATAGCCACAACATCAAGAACTTCCTTAGACTCAAACACTGTGTGGGGCTCTTCTATACTCCCAATGATAAAAACAAAAGTGCAGGAAAGTAACCGTCACACCAGACCAAGTTTGCTTAGTTTGATTTTGCAGTTATTACAAGAATCTTCAGCACACGGAGATAGATTTGACAGGGTGAGAGGGAAACATGCTCAGATTGTCACTGCACTCCATGTAATTAACTACTGAACAAAGATCTGCCCACCACCACAGAATTGAGATCTTAAAACTTAAAAAGCTTTGGTGTAGGTGCTGGTACCACTTTAAAAGCTCCCAGTACACTCTACGGAGTGGTTGGAATTAGGATGGGTATCCAGCTGTAGAAACCAAACTGAAGCAGATTATGGAACCGGGTGTGGCTCCTGGCCTTGCCAGTTCTTGTCAGGCCGTCCAACCCATACCAGAACGAAAAACAGACGTTAAATGTTGATGACGAGGACGATGATGATGATGATGTATGTTGGTTGAATTTGAGACAGAAAAGAAACACTGGCCAGACTCGAACCCTGTATCTATTACTTGCTGGTGAACATAGAACCAATTACCTGACAGAACATTCTGTAACACAGTCTGTAATGCTGTCAGTAGACCTGTTTCTCTTTTCTGTCTCAAATTAATACTTATAAGGTATAATATCATTTACATTAAAATCTTATCAGATAACTCATTATCAATCTATGACATGGTGAGAATATTAAGATAATATCTGAATATCAAAGATAATTTTTCTTCTTATAGTATAAGATAATGAAGGCATTTTAAGTCATTAACAGTTCGAGATTACTGATAACTTCCCCCCACCCCCATGATTTAGTGTAAAGGTTATAAAATAACCACGAGCTGGTCTCATTGTATTTGGTAATTTCATATGCAAAGATCGAAGTCTAAATGAAAGACTAATTGTAATTCACTGATAAACTAGTTGCATCACTTTTCAGTTGATTAATATTATTATATTGTGAAATAATATATTGATAATCTATTGATGGTGGGACAATATCAGGTGTAACAAATTAATCATGTACCATCTCACAATATCTCAGAGATAATTATTGAAATGAATGCAATTAATTAACTCTATAACAATTAAGACATATAATTGATAAAGGAAATTAAAGATTATGACATATTTGTTGTTAAGGTGGTAACGAGAATAAAATATTGGTAAATTCTCTGCTGTTCAATACGTGTTCAAATGCTACCCAAAGGTGAAGCAGTTTACTATATTTGTTTTAATATCATTGTAAGCATTAGCAGCTTCACTGGGGTCATTACTGCTATGATGATAAGGATTCTGATTGATGTTGCTTGACCATAGGTCAGCACTGACTTACCAGAGCTATGATTAAACACATTCCAACCATGACCAGCTTGTTATTTTATATATTGGAGACTACATCTTTTGATGTTTCCTACTTTATTTCAAATTGTTAGGTCTGATGTAAAGGAAATTTCACTGTTGCTTCTAGCATGTCAGGTGAGCAGATAAAGACTCTCTTCAACTAACAGTTGCCAATAGAAATGTTTTAAATATAGAAGCAACAAACAAGTGGTCTTTCATGTTGTCTCTTCCACAGAATTTGTGTCGAGTAACAACGAAGTGAATTGAAATTCCTTTCTGTCCAATACAAACTTTCTGTACTCTATTCTTTTACTTTTAACAAGTTTCAGTCATTAAACTGTGGCCATGCAGGGGCACTGCTCTCATAAGTGTGCAGTAGGCTCAACACTGAAACTACATAGTTAATATTCAAAATTCTAAACCACACAACCATGCCTGCACCAATATTTCACCCATAGATCTTTCCCTACTCTACAGTATCACAAATCTGACATGTTTTCCATTATCTACCTTTCGTGCGTATAACCAGAGGTAATATTTATCCCCACTTAAGCATGGATGTTCTGTTAGAACAAGCTTTACTGCATTAGTTACCATGAGAGTAACTTTCATATTGACTTTGGTACAAAATGCATGCATGTTTTATATCACTTGTGGGGAGAGAAATCCCTGCTACCTTCAGCACTGAGACCATCAAATCATGTGATTTCGACCTTCTTTGGTCTTGACAATGATAGATGCCCAAGGTCAGTGAGCTGGCAGAATCATTAGCACGGTGGGCGAAATGCTTAGCGGTATTTCGTCTGCAGTTACATTCTGAGTTCAAATTCTGCCGAGGTTGACTTTGCCTTTCATCCTTTCGGGGTCAATAAACTAAGTACCAGTTACACACTGCAGTCGATGTAATCGACTTAATCCGTTTGTCTGTCCTTGTTTGTCCTCTTTGTGTTTAGCCCCTTGTGGGCAATAAAGAAATAGGTATTTTGCCTGCTGTTAAGTTCTGAGTTCAAATTCGACTTTGCCTTTCATCCTTTTGGGGACGATAAATTAAGTACCTGTTACGCACTGGGGTCGATGTAATCGACTTAATCCCTTTGTCTGTCCTTGTTTGTCCCCTCTGTGTTTAGCCCCTCCTTCTGGGTAGTAAAGAAATAAGATGCTCAACTGCTAGAGACAGCAGTGATTCATCTCCTTGCCAGTGATGTGTAGAATAACAGTGCCAGAACAGAGGCAATATTGATACTAAGTAGTCATGTTTATCTCCACTTAAACGTGTATGTTCTATTAGAACAAACTATACTGCAGAAGATACCATAGGAGAAACTCTCATTTTGCCTTTTGGTGCAAAATGCACTCTTATTTATATCACTAGCATGGAGATAAAATCCCTACCATTTCCAGCACCGAAACCACCAGATCACGTGATTTCAACCTTCTTTGGTCTTGTCAATGATGGATATTTGGCTGCTAGAGATAGCAATGATTCATCTCCTCACCAGCAATATATAGACTGACAGTGTCAGAGCAGGCACTGGTGTCACAATTAGCCAATTAGCTTGTTAAAAAATTGTGACTTTAGCCAGTTAGCTTACTTCTTTTACACATAACTGCTGAACTCCAACAGAGATCACTCTATCTTAACCATCCTACGTTACTGTCTCTAGGACCAATAGTACCAGCATTAATTGATGCTTAGTGCCAAGTCAGCCCCGAAAGAGCTGACCCATAACCAAAGGCAATCCAGCTATGACCACCCTATCTTATTCTGGTATACTGTGGCTGGGACAACATTAATGGATATGACCTGTATCTATCTTTTATATTTTACTTCAGCCATTTGGTTGTGACCATGCTGCAGCATTGCCTTGAATTTTTTGTTGAATGTATCAATCTCAATACTTATTTTTTAAAAGTGTGATGCTTATTCTATCAGTCTCTTTTGCTGAACCACCAAGTTATGGAGCACGGAGGTGTCAAGTTATCAAGTGCGGAGAGACAAACAAAGACATACAGATATAAACATATATATACATATAATATACAACAGGCTTCTTTCAGTTTTCGTTAACTAAACCCACTCACAAGGCTTTGGTGAGTCCAAGGCTTTAGTAGAAGATACTTGCCCAATATGCTATGCAGTGAGACTGAACCCAGAACCATGTGGTTGGAAAGCAAGCTTCTTACCACACAGCCATGCCTGCACCTATATATGTTTTTTTTTAATTTTTTTAAAATGCTGGTGTGATATATGAGGGAGAATTTGTTACTGTTTCTATTGTCCATGAGAGATGTCTCGTTAATTTGCTAACACTAATTATATCATTGAGGTAGCAAAAAATTATCTGTTATTTTGGGTAAGTCACTTGATCAGTATACAATGGTCTACATTTCTAAGTTGCTAGTGTTGTTGTTGCTGCTGTTGCTGTTGCTGTTGAGCGAACGGTCTTCGTCCCAGAGCTCGCATGGTGGGAGAAGTCCAAAACGTGGTCCTTTGCTATTCGTAAGACCCGCAGAAGAGAAAACAGGTCAACCCCCGACACCGAGAGCATCGACGGATGGATGAATGTGCATCCAGGCTCAGCGGTTGCATAGGAAGTCGGGGAGAAGAAACAGGAAGAAAGAGTGAGAGAAAGTTGGAACGAAAGAGTACAACAGGGGTCGCTACCACCCCCTGCTGGAGCCTCATGGAGCTTTAGGTGTTTTCGCTCAATAAACACATACAACGCCCGGTCTGGGAATTGAAACTGCGATCCTCCGACCACGAGTCCGCTGCCCTAACCACTGGGCCATTGCACCTCCACTGTTGTTGCTGCTGCTGCTGCTACCAATTATTCTGTTATCAATTGAATCTAATCCATACTATGTAATAACAGTGTTGTAGAGATGTGTTGAGCAACTGCTATAAGAACATATGTAAATGTTTGAACTTGCAATTTATCATTTCAGGATTTAGTCAGACGAGGAATCACTCCATTAAAGTTGAACAATTCTTTTCAACTATTGCAAAAATGTCAGCTGCTTGTGATAAAAACCTGTCTTCATCATCTGGTGAGTAACTTTTTATAGTGTGTTCATTTATATATATATATAGCATATACATACTTATACTCACACACACACACTGTGGTATGCATGAATTTCTCAGCTTGAGACATCAGAGACATCAGGGTTGCACATGTCTACTTTTTTTATATTACTTCAAAATTAGTAATCTATTCTCTAGTATATCAAAAATTTGATTACATTATGCTTTGCATATTTGATTTAGGTATCCAAATTCTCATTACCATAATTTGTTTTGAAATATTTGAATAAACCCAATTACCTCTCAAGACAATTTGCCTTTATTCTGCCTGCAGATCTGCCAGAAATCTCATCTGATGACCAATTTCTTGGATGGAATTTTAAAGGAGTAAGTGCAGTGGTGGAAGGAGCAGCAGAAAAATTTGTGGCTGAGAACCTTTGTAAGACATCAGGTATTTATGATTTTTAGAGAATTTCATATGAGGCTGAGTGTTTAAGAAGTTTGCTTCCAGCTACATAATTTCGGGTTCAGTTCTACAACATGGCATATTTGTCAATATCTTCTACTATAGCCCCAGGCTGACCAAATCCTTGTGAGAAGATTTGGTAGACGGAAGCTGAAAGAAGCTCATCGTGCATGTGTGTGTGTGTGTGTGTGCGTGTGCCTTGACATTGTGTGGTAGTTGAGTCACTGTCATGCATGCAGTATCTTTCATTTCAAATAATCTGCAAAAATATGTTTGGCTGTGGGTGAAGTACTACCTTGCTTGGAAACTGATAAGAGCTGGCAACAGAAAGGGTATTTGGCTTTAGAAAGTCTACATCACTTACTGACATGGCACTGACATGGCGTAGGAGTGGCTGTGTGGTAAGTAGCTTGCTTACCAACCACATAGTTCCTGGTTCAGTGAGTCTCAACCTTTCTACTGTTGCACTAAAAGCTTTATTGTTATTTACATACATATAAGATTCCTTGCAGCCACATGGTTTCAGCTTCAGTTGTACTGTGTGGCACACACCTAGGGCATCTTCTCTTATACCCCCAGTCTAATCAATGCCTCATGAGTAAACTTGGAATATGGAAACAGTGAGGAAACCCTTATTATGTGTATATATATATATATATAGTGTGTGTGTGTGTGGTGTGTGTGTGTGTGTGTGTGTGTAGGCACTGGCATGGCTGTGTGGTAAGAAGTGGGACTGAACCTGGAACCACATGGTTCCAGGTTCAGCTCTACTGTGTGGCAACATAAGCAAGTGTCTTCTATTATATCCTTGGGCCAACCAACTCCTTGTGAGTGGATTTGATTGACAGAAACTGAAAGAAGCCTATCATTTATATATATGTGTGTGTGTGTGTGTGTGTGTTTGTCCCCTTCCACTGCTTGACAACCAGTGTTGGTGTGCATGTATCCCTGTAACCTAGCAGTTTGGCAAAAGAATTGACAGAATAAGAACCAGGCTTGAACAAAAAATAAGTCTTGGAGTCGATTTGTTTAATTAAAACCCTTCAAGGTGGTGCCCCAGCATGAGCACAGTGAAATGACTGAATCAAGTAAAAAATAAAAGATAAAATGTGTGTACGTGTGTGTGTGTTTGTTTTGTTTGTTCCCTAAGACCACTTGACAAGTGGTGTTGGTTTATTTACATTCCTATAACTTAGTGGCTCAGCAAAAGAGACCAATGGAATAAGTGCCACACTTTAGAAAAAATGGTACTGTTGTCATTTTGTTTGCCTAAAAGTCCTCAGAGATATCCACTGCTTATTGTCCCACTGTTTGCTGTTGGAATATGGTCAAACAATCTCTGTTATTAAGTGTATAAATAAGGTGGTCAGCTGGCAGAATTGTTTCCATGCTGGGCAAAATGCTTAGCGGCATTTCGTTCATCCCTGTGTTTTAAGTTCAAATTCCACTGTGGTCAAGTTTGCCTTTCGTCCTTTTGGGATTGATCAAATAAGCACCAGTTGAGCACTGGGATCAATGTAATCAACTTACCCACCCCCACAAATAAATTCTGGTCCTGTACCAAAATTTGAAACTGTTATTAAGAGTACAAATGACTCTGACAATTACCATTTCTAGATTGGTAACTTTACTCTACTTGGTGGTTACAGATATGAAGTGTAGGATGGTGAACAAGGTTTAAAATATTCCACTCTGAATGAAGCCTTAATTATTCTTCTTAAGGTCTTCATGAAGGTGGAATACTACTACGGCTCATAGAAATCAGGCTTAGCAGCCATAGACCTGCCTCATATGTTTTCTCTTTGAATTATGGTATAAGTATTCTATAAACCTTTATACCATTAATGTAATATTACACAGTTACACACAAGCAGAATCAGTGTAAATCTGTGTGTGACAAGGCCGGTCACTGTATCCATGAATTAACTCAAGGTTTTGGTAGAAAATACTTGGTCAAGAAGCCATGCATTAGGACTGAGCTGGTGACTCAATGCATCAAAATCTTTCCTTTATTTTCTCTCAATTTTTGCAATTTTCCTGGTCTTTATTTGTATTGTTTTATATTCATATTTCCCATAATGTCATAAGGTGAGAGATTTTTGCAATATTTTCTTTTATTACATATTTATGTATTTTTTTATTTATAACTTTACCTCTGAACATCGTTGTGAAGTAGATTGCCATTAGTCAAACACATCAAAGCAGAATAATGAAATTTGAACATTACGTTTATAAAAAGAAGCCATGAAATTTTACTGAGTTTATGAAATCAGTGATTATGATCAGAACCACCTGCAAAAAAAGAAAAAAAGAAAAAATGAAATACAGAATAAAATAATTACTAAGAATGTAGATTAAATGCATTTAATCAGAGTAGTCATCATTAATTGGAGTATGTTTAGATTGAGCAAGGAGAGACTTTACAGACAAACCATCATCAACTGAAATATGTTTAGATTCTGGGAAGAATCTTTTAAAACAAAACATCTGACAGAAAAAACTCTTTTTCAGTTTAGTTTTCTCTTTATTATTGGTTTCAGATTCTATGGAAGAATCACTGCAGAAAACAGAAGAGAAGGTTCTAATGCTAGCATGCATTCGGTATCTTTCACCAAGACTTGACACTCAACTTATTCCTTTCATGAAGAAACTCGCACATCATATTTGGCCAAAAGGCTGTGAATATTGGTCTGAATTATTTGGAATTGATGGTATGGAAATGCGAATCATATCTCAGAGCAGCCCAAAAGCTTATTCTTGGGTTACATTATTAAAGTTTTAATCATTTGGAAATAATTCTTAAAGGTGGAATTCCGGTTTAAGCACCTCATAACTTTTTTATTTTTTGGAATTTTCAAAAGATTTTTGCAAATTTGTGTTCTAGACACAGGAATCCAGATGATTATGCAAAAACCAAAAAACAAAAAATATTTTGTGTGATTCAAGGGCGGCTATTTGACTGTTATTTCTAGCACATCTCACAACCACTTACCTTCCTCATTTCTTTGTTACTTTTATATGTATTGATGTTTCCCAATATTTTTCTCCCCCTAAACACATTTAATGGTCCATTGCTGGGATTTAAGCCAAAAATTCGAACTGTTCACATTTCAAACACATTTCAAAAATCTTAAATTTTTTTTTTTATTTGAAAAATTAAAAACAAATTTTTTTTCAAAATCATATGAATTCCTGTGTGTGGAACACAAATTTAGAAAAATTTTCTGAGAATTCCAAACAATAAAAAATCTTATGAAAGGTTATATGGGATGTTGAAACCAGAATTCCTTCACAGTTAACCCAACATTAAGATTTACCTGTTAACTTACAAGTCTTTGAAATAAGTTTGCTTTTAAACCAAATTCATTACAGCTATTTTTTTAAATAATATTGAGCATTGAGATATCTGAGTTACTAACAAACTTTTTTTAGGCACAGACATGGCTGTGTGGTAAGAGACTTACTTCCCAACCACATGGTTCCAGGTTCAGTCCTGCTGCATGACACCTTGAGCAAGTGTCTTCTGCTATAACCTCGGGCTGACCAAAGCCTTGTGAGTGGATTTGGCTGACAGAAACTGAAAGAAGACTATCGTATATATGTGTGTGTGTGTGTTTTTGTCTGTGTTTTTCCTCCACCACTGCTTCACAATCAGTGTTGGTGTGTTTACATCCCCATAACTTAGTGGTTCAGCAAAAGAGACTGATAAAATAAGTACCAGGCATATAAAGGAAATAAGTACTGGTGTTGATTAATTTGACTAAAAAAAAAATCCCTCATGGTGGTGCTCCAGCCTGGCCACTGTCTAATTACTGAAACAAGTAAATAAATGATAAACCTCTGATATTTTATCTACTGAAGTCCTGTCAACCTTTTATATGCGTATGTGGGATCTTTTCGGTTTGAACGGCAGTTTTTTCTAGCGGTGTCATATGAAATTGTCACCCATAATTATGACCCTAGTATCGATCTATTACATTTCAATCTGTTTTAGGGTTAGGGTTAGGGGGGAAGAGTATCTTTTTTTCTTCACAAATGTAAATAAACCCAATCTGTTTCTTAAATGAGGGACATATTCATACGGCACAGAATGTTTTTTACCTCAATAGACGTCAGTGATTGGTTGAAATTGCAGAAATTGAAGGAAAAAAACAATAAATATCTTACAAACTATAGAATTTTCTCAATAAAGCCAAGAGAAAAAGATGTTTATAAACAAATTCTACCAGTATACGAAGTTTAAAATTTTTTAGTTACCTAGAAATTATGTTAAAAACTGCCGTTCAAACTGAAAAGATCTGTGATTTTATATCAAGAAATTTGCTAATCTGTGCTATGTGATATCTGGAGACATTGCTAACTATGAGGGATATATAAAAGTTAACCTGTCTTCTTGTATGTTGTTGTTGTCAGTAGACCTATAATCAGTGACACTCTAGTTGTGACCATCTAGTCATTTTGTTTATTTAGGACTATGTTGTGCAATATGTCCTATTTTAACACAATAAGGTGTACTGTTTCTAGCATGTTAAACAATGATGGTAGATTTTGCTTCTTGTGACCTTTGGTTGTTTCCCTTCAGGGCAGTTGTTTTGAAGACACTGTGAAGATGAAAGAGGTTGTGATGAGGGTCCTGAACACCTTCCCTTTGGAAGTCTTCCATGGGGACTTCTCATAGTGGTTAGAGTGCAGTCACAAGTGCATTGAAATCAGAAGATCCTATATTGAAAAAGAGATTAGACTTTTGTACCTCTTTGAAATTGATAAATGTTTCTCCTGAAAAAGTCTCGAAATTTATGGAATGTATTTTGTATGTGAAACCTAAAATTTCATATCAACCTACTCTGTGTGGTATCTAGAAATGTTACTGACCTACACTATGTGAAACCCATAGCTTCTCCCAACCTCCTTGTCATGATATCTAGAGATACTATCAATCTTCTTGTGATATCTAGAGATACTACCAACATCCTCTGAGTGATATCTACAAGTGCCCACCACCACCACCAACTGTCTCTATATGATGTCTAGAGGTACACCAACTCTCTTTATGTGATATCTGATACTGAATTCCACCTCTGACATGTAAGTCAATTTAAAGGATGATGAGTTATATGAAAGATTTGAAAAATAGTGAATATTAATAATTGATTCTTCTCCTCTCCTAAACCTCCAATACTGGCATAAGGAGTTAGTAATCACTGAATAATGAATGGGAAGAAATTTTCTTATAATAACCATATTAACCATAGGTGCAGGCGCAGGAGTGGCTGTGTGGTAAGTAGCTTGTTTACCAGCCACATGGTTCCAGGTTCAGTCCCACTGCATGGCACCTTGGGCAAGTGTCTTCTACTATAGCCTCAGGCCGACTAAAGCCTTGTGAGTGGATTTGGTAGACGGAAACTGAAGAAGCCCGTCGTATATAGAATATATATTATGCGTGTGTGTGTTTGTGTGTCTGTTTGTCCCCTAGCATGCTGAAAACGATGCTGTGTGTTTACGTCCCCGTCACTTAGCGGTTCGGCAAAAGAGACCCATAGAATAAGTAGTAGGCTTACAAAAGAATAAGTCCGGGTCGAGTGCTCGATAAAGGCGTGCTCCAGCATGGCCGCAGTCAAATGACTGAAACAAGTAAAAGAGTAAAAGAGAGTATATGACTACTAGAATGCCAAAGGAAATAAATACATTATTCCTATTAATTTTGGTTTTGATTTTAAACTTTTTAGTTAACTCTTCTCAAGATTCAAGTGAAAAGTCTTCGTCTGATATCTGCAGAGATGTGGACTCATTAGCACATAATTTGTATACTTTGATAAAGGATGCAACATTACAGCTGAAATTGCAGGCATCTGACATATTTTGCACACACGTCTCGAATCTTTGCCAGTTGACACAATTTCACTCAATGGTAAGATATAGTTTTTATAGCTTATTGTTATTATTATTTTGAGTTTTAAGGCAGTGCACTGGCAGAATAATTAGCTTACTGGGCAAAATGCTTGGCAGTATTTCATCTGAGTTCAAATTCTGCTGAGGTTGACTTTGTCTTTCATCCTTCTGGGGTCAATAAAATAAGTACCAACTAAGCACTGGTGTTGATATAATCCACTTAACCCCTTCCCCAAATCTGCTGGCCTTGTGCCAAAATTTAAGATCAATATTATTTTGAGTTTTTCTTCTTCCTTCAGTTTTGCTTTCATTTTTTGCAAAGTGTCTTCTTAACATTTAGGGCAAAGAAACTCACTTTGTACATTGATAGGCCATTAAAATAAACACAACATATTGTTCATTTGCAAAATCAAGTAAGTTATGCATAAAAAAAGAAAATTTTCATAAAAGATTATTATTCTGACAGCGACAATGCTCTTTTCAGTACCTGTGATGTTCCTGTCAAAACAATCTGTTGCACTTCTTGCAGGTACAGTAAGCCAGGGATCACCCTCAAATAATTTTCAGCTTCTACTTTGATCATTTCTAGTGCTCCTACAATTATTGGTGTTGTAGCTGCCTAGAAATGCCACATTTTTTTTATTTCAATGAACAATTTTTTAATATTTTCTGAGCTTATCAAATTCTTTTGCTGAGATATTATCACAAGGGATACGAATGTTGAGCAATAAACAGCCATTATTATTTTGGTCATTTACAACAATATCTAGTTTATAAGTTTTGATGGTTTTGTCTGTATGTACAAGAAAGTCCCAAAGAATTGTTATATTTTCTCCTTCACTTACAGCCTCAGGGTGATGCTTGTCACCAATTTTAGTTTTATAATACTGATATTGACTAACTCTGTGCTAAAACATCCAGAGATTAAGAGGTCCATATTTCAATCTTGTCATTGCAGAATCAGCACTTTGGAACTCTTCCATATTTCATCACATTTGCTTGGTAGTTCCAGGTCAATAAGCTTTGATCTTGAGTAGCAAAAATGAAATGTTTACTTTTTGCCTTTAGCCCTGAGCTTCATAGCCTCTGATGAGTATGCTTCTGGTCAACACAGCTAATGTTGGCCAGAAGCATACTCTATGAAGCATACTCTACCAGAAGCATACTCTACCAGAAGCATACTCTACCAGAAGCATACTCTACCAGAAGCATACTCTACCAGAAGCATACTCTACCAGAAGCATACTCTACCAGAAGCATACTCTACTATGGATCACATATTTGCTATGCAGAGCTTTCTACTTCAACCTACAAGCTCATTTTTCATTTGTTATTTTCTTTGCAACAACACTTGACTCATTTTCCACAGGCTGTTCAGCCTGGGTATCATTCATAAAATCAATTGCAAATTTTTTGTTCCCTTTCAAAATAGAATGAAGCTTTCTATACTTATCATGATTTTTCAAGGAATTTTAACATCCTCTCATTAGTTGTTTCAAGATATTTGGCCAGTCCAATTGTGGTGGTTTTGTAAGAAAGAGCAAACTGGATCAAACTTTGACTTTCTTTGGCTTGAGAAAGGTAAAGAAAATCCAAGCCTGCCTTTGGATGGTGCATCTTATTACAAGTCAGCAGCTTATGTATTTTTCTATCAAATTTTATTTCATTGATATTCCAGTTCAACACATCGAAGCTATAAGTAACAACTGGAACTGCTAAGGCTAACATCTTGTTATATGCAATTATCTCAGATTTCAGAATTCATATTCTTCCATAAGTCTTCTGTACCATTCCTTCCTGATCTCTTTCATGCTTGCAAGCTGAATGCCATAGCCTTCCTTTATTGCTAGGTATTTATAGGTTTGTTCCTGCTCAAATTCTTTTATAACTTTTTGACATTTAACTGAGAGGAAATTTGAGTTTATTAAGAAAGTAGTATTGTCACTTTGGTTGCTAGGAAGTTACCTAGCAACCAGTCTCAGAGCCTTTCTTCCTCTGACAAAACCATAAAAGAAAAAAGTATAAATTATGTAGAATCAATTGAAAATTTTTTAAGACTAAATGTATACCATCACTGTAGCTAATGTCATTTAGAGAAGCAGTATATTCTAGAATCAGCAATCTAGGTGAGTTGTTGTCCATGTTGCTAGCTCTTGTTCAACCAAGATTGAGCAGACTTATGTCCAAAAGCATTCCAATTATGACCATCTTGTTTTTTTTTTAAATATAAATGTATCTAGGACTATACTGGCCTAATGCATGCTTTCTTTTATAAAATGAAAGGATTTGGTTTGAAAGAGTCTTAGCTGCTATTTCTAGAAGGTTAAGTGACATTACAAAGGTTCTTCAAGATAAGAGAGCAACCCTTTTAGTCAGAATGTGACCCATTAAATTCACAAGAAAAGACCTGTGGATCATTAAAATATAGATTCACTTTTAATTGCATTAGAGAACACTGTAGGATACAAAAGTGGTTGTGGATCAGCAAAGCTTTAGTATGGATCACTGCTGGTCCCTCTGGCCTACATTAGATATAAATGATTCAGATGAATTAATTACAGTTGGATTTAAGAATGTCTTTAGAGTTACTAGAAGTTTAGAAAATTTTATTTTCTGCTAAATATAAAGATGTTTTTTTTATCTCTGAATGGAAATGTTCGCAAAAATGTGAGACGTGATGATAGAGGGGAGGTAATAAAATGTAAACTGGTTTACAAATGAAATTTGCGTGAAAAGCATTGAATACAATATGAAGCTGCTTGATTATCTGTCATTGTAGGTTCTAATCATTGGTCCTGCTGGATGTGGTAAAAGCTGTTGTATTGAGACCTTTCTGGCTACCAAGAACAACTATGGTCAATCAGTGTCTGTTAACGATGTGTTCCTCAAATCACAGAACTCTGAAGAACTTTTTGGTTATGTGGATCCTGAGACAAAGTATATTATTATTATTATTATTATTATTATTCGCCTTACAGACACTTGTGCCGGTAGCATGTGAAAAACAACATTCGAGCGTGGTCGCTGGTAGTGCTGCCAGACTGGTTCCCGTGCAGGTGGCATGAAAAAAACACCTTTTGAGTGGGGCGTTGCCAGTACCACCTGACTGGCCCTCACGCTGGTGGCATGTAAAAGTACCCACTAAACTCTTGGAGTGGTTGGCATTAGGAAGGGCATCCAGCTGTAGAAACTTTACCAGATCTGATTGGAGCCTGGTGTAGCCTTCTGGCTTGCCAGTCCTCAGTCAAACCATCCAACCCATGCCAGCATGGAAAGCGGTTGTTAAACAACGATGATGATGATGATTATTCTGCCATAGTTAGCTTTGTCTTTCATTCTTTCAGGGTCAATAAATTAAGTACCAGTCATGCACTGGGGTTGATGTAAACAACTATCCCCCTCCCCTAAATTTCAGACCTTGTGCCTTTAATAGAAAGGATTATTATTATTATTATTATTATTATTATTATTATTATTATTATCAATATCATTATCATGATCTAGCACATCTGCCAAAATGTTTAGAAACATTTTGTCTATATTTACATTCTGAGTTCAAATTCCACCAAGGTTGACTTTAGCCTTTCGTCCTTTTGGGGGTCAATAAAATAAGAACTAGTTGGACGCTGGGATCAATGTAATTAGCTAGCCCCATTCCCCAAAATTGCTGGTGTTGTGCCAAAAATTTGAAACCAGTATCATCATCATCATCATCATCATTATTTTATATTGATTGTTGTTATTTCTGTTTGCCGCACCAACACTACTAATACTGCTACCATCAACTCTGTTGCAACCAATACAATCATCCTGCTTCCCCTATTATTACAGATACACCATTATGGTCATACACTTGGATGACAACTGCTACACACTGTGAGGCAGGAGGAGAGGCCTCTAAGGTGGTGGTCACTCAGACAAATATCTCCTTAAATCACAAAATGCTATTTTATAGAAGGCAAGACGCATTAGATAATGTATTTATTGAAATTCCATGCGTGAAAGAAAAAGATGAAATAGCTATGGTTGAGACACCTTTGACCATATGTCAGTTCAATCGAGGCTTACCTGGGGCTAAATAAATACTATAACAATAACATACTACATTCCATCACTACCACCACCATCTCAGGGAGATCTTTTGTAATGAGTTCGTTGCTGTTTTAGGTTATGGACTTGTGGTTTACTTCCAACGCTTCTTGGGAAAGTTTGTAGAGAAACACAAGTGAAGAACTTGCCTTTTGATGACAATTCTGAATATCTTAAAAGCATTCATTTATTCAAATTTGATGGAATGGTAAGTGCTACATTTTAATTATATAATTCTATCTGATTCTGTTAAATTCTATTAAATTTTGAAAATCAAATGAATTTTAACAAACACTGGGTATATACAATTTGAGGACAATCTGTGTGTGTGTGTGTGTGTGGTGTGTGTGTGTGTGTGTGTTGGACTGTTGAAAATTTGAAGAATCCTGCAGGAATCCTTAGTCTTTTGTCAGTGAAGTGTTTCTTGCCAAAACAATAACGAATGGATGTAATGTGTGTATCTGAATACACACTTGCTGTGGAGAATATTTTGAGTAAATCGTTAAATTAATGAGGTCGCATTCTCTGGAAGAATACTATGGCTTCAAGTTGCTTTAGATTCTCTTCAAACATAACATATGTTTCATGAGAAAAAGAAATAATCTATTTTAACCTTTTACCTGTCAAAAGCATTTTCAAAGAGTGTCCTAAATGTCTGAGCTTGTTTTATAGACTTTATTTAGCCTTGGTCTCATACATTCTCAATAATATAAAATTTCCTTTCCTAAGTCCCAACTTACACTAGAAGTTGATAAACGTTGGGAGTGTGCATTATGGCATGATGCATGGATTCCAGGGAAATATGTCCTGTGTATCACGTGATATATCTAGGACAGGCACTGGATTAACAGATATCCATCCACCCATCCATCCATCTGTCTGTCCGTCCACCTGTCTATCTATCCATCCATCCATCCAAACACTCACCCACACACAAATTTACTTCCTTACTCAGCCTGAGTAAAAAATCTATTGAAGCTAGCAACAGATATACTGAGAGATAGCATTTTAAGCAGCCAGAGACAATTTATGGTCTTATTTACAGATATAGAGACACAATTTGACAAATACGCATGAAAATTAATCTTGTGTGTGGTATTTGTGAATGAGAATAATGGATGAATATTTATTCCAGGTGCTAGTTTTGGTGAATTCATTTGATCAGATGTATGTGTTAAAAAATGATCAATCTTATTGAACCAATATCAGTAAATGTGGTTTTCATGATTCCTAAACTAAGTTATCTAGAATTTAGGAAAAAAAAAAAAGATAAAAACTATTCTATACTTAGAAATTAATGGCTAAAAACTGACTTCTGTTGTTATTATTTTTTTTATTTTTTAAGGCTGATGAAGCTCAAATGCAAACTTTGCAGACATTTATTGATGGAAATGGTACATTGTTGCTGCCAAACTGTGAGAAAATATCCCTTACTAAGGAGTTTCTTTTCTTTTGGGAGGTAAGAAATGCAAAACGCTATATTGGAAATTATCTAGTCAAAACTGAGACACTTATATATATTTACCTGGCAAGAAGCCTATTCGTTTGACTACAATGAGCCATATATCACCTGTTGCTCTTACACCTGCTTTCCTGAGTCTCACAACACTTCCAATTTGTTCATCTCAAATTTATTTCCTTCCTTCAACATGTTTCACACCTTCCTAGCACATCACATTTGGTTTTCTTTTTCTCCATTAAATGGGTCATTTCAGTTCTCCCTGCCAAAGAACTGCAGGTTGTCATCTTATTTCTTGGTGGCTTATGGTAGCTTAAATTTTGCTTCACTTCATGGATCAACCCAATTGACCCACAGGATACTGAAGCCCATTTCCTTGCATTTTTTTTACATTTTAGAATGTAAAAATCAATCAATCAATAAAAAAAAAAATCAATCAAAAAATCAAAAATCAAAAATCAAAATCGATCAACATGAATGGAAATTGTCGCTGTGATATCAGTGCTGGTGGCACATAAGAGAACCATCCGAACGTGGCCGTTGCCAGTGCCACCCTAACTGGCTTCCGTGCCGGTGGCATGTAAAAAGCACCATCCGATCATGGCTGTTGCCAGCCTCGCCTGGCCTCCGTGCAGGTGGCACGTAAAAAGCACCCACTACACTCATGGAGTGGTTGGCATTAGGAAGGGCATCCAGCCGTAGAAACATTGCCAGATCAGACTGGGCCTGGTGCAGCCTTCTGGCTTCCCAGACCCCAGTTGCACCGTCCAACCCATGCCAGCATGGAAAGCGGACGCCAAACGACGACGATGATGATGATGATGATGAATGAAGCCACCTTGTTGGTCATTTGATTACCTCTTCAGTTTAGCGATCTTCCAACCTCTAGCGAAAAGACAACTTGCTCGCTTCAGTGAGGCAGTCTTTCTGTAGGGTCAGTTGTCCAATACCTTTGTAGCTTGGTTGGATCTGCCAGGGCATACATCCTACCACCATAGCAACCAAACAACTATTGTCATTGTTGCATGACTATGAAGCACTGAAGTAAGATTTTGCAAGAGTGTGGCTAAATGTTTATCTCTCAAGAAATGTCACCCTAAAAATCATCCAGACCAATGATCCCACAAATGTACGTGAAGACAGCAAAGTGGAAGGATTCTAGCAAGAGCTAGAGAAAGCATTGGATCACAAATCCACTTATACTGTAATGGTGGGAGATCTCAATGTAAAGGTTGGAAAAGGATGACAGGGAGAGAAGAAATATATTAAGTTTGGATCCATTTTTCTATAATTGTTTATGGTATATCGTTAGACCTATAACGATATTTTTCAACTACTATTTTCATAGTCTTATTACTTGCTTTGGTTGTTTTCTATGAATATGATAAATCTTTATTAGAAATCATTCTTTCTCTCCTTTTGGACCCTCAAAAAGTTTCAATTGTTCTCTTTTGAACTTATTCGAACTTATTGTAAATGCGAAATCACTGGGGATCTGGCTGAGCCTGGTGCATAGGGAGCTTGCCTCACTTGTCAGTAAATATGACAGTGCATTATTGTGGCTATGAGTTGTTTTTGACTCCTATTTCTAGCAATACTGGTGCTGAACAACACTGTCACTTTAGTGACATATATGTTTGCCTTTTGGTTGAAAAATTGTGAACAAGCCAACCTTATTTATAAATATGTATGTATATATGTGTGTGTATGTATGAATATGTATATATGTCTGTGTGTATATGTATAAGTATGTGTGTATGAATATGTATGTGTGTTTGTGTGTATGTTTATGTGTGTATATGTAAACACACAAACACACATTGAACTTAGTTCAGTTTCCATCAAGTAAATCCATTCACAAAGCCTTTATGTGTTGGGACTACAATAGAAGACAATTGCTCAAAGTGATACAAACTAGCTCTGAACCCAAGAACTCACGGTTGGGAAGCAAACTTCTTAACCACTCAGCTACACTTCAGTCCACTAAGAAATTAAGCTTTGCAAGAGTCCTTTTTGGTAAGTTGGGATTAGAAGTGACCCAATTAGTTTCATTGAAATTTGACCATTCACAAGGCTTTTTCCATCTCTTCCACCCAAACCAATAATCAAAGAAATGAAAAGCTACTTATTACATTTCTGTGTTTTATAAATATTAATATTTGTGATATTAATATGCAATTTTGAAAACTTTTTAATCAGTCTTTGTTCCGTTGTTATTGCAGCTTGAAAGTATGGAAACTTTAAGTCCAGCATTCTTAACCAAAGTTGGAATTCTTCGAATGATGTCAGAAGATGTCAGCTGGACAGCCTATTGGCATCACTGGCTGCAAAATCAGTCTGACAAATCTCAGCAATTTTGGACAGAGTTAGCAGACATATATCTTCCTAAACTAATTGAAGCCACGAAAAATTCTATACATTCGAATGAAGTTAGTAATGATATCAACAGGCCATTTTCTAATTCCCGATGCTTCATTAAACAAGGTTTACCAAACAAGATGCACACATTGTGCGCACTTTTGAATGTAAGTCGCCCTCTTCCTCTTCCACCTCCTCCTCATCATCATCATCATCATGCAGAATTGTTAGCATGCTGGGCAAAATTCCCAGCATTTTTACATCAATCTTTACATCC
Source organism: Octopus sinensis (assembly GCF_006345805.1). Taxonomy (NCBI): domain Eukaryota; kingdom Metazoa; phylum Mollusca; class Cephalopoda; order Octopoda; family Octopodidae; genus Octopus; species Octopus sinensis. The sequence goes on along the minus strand of NC_043013.1, from coordinate 2,153,787 downwards.
TGAGTTCAAATTCTGCCAAGGTCAACTTTGCCTTTCATCTTTTCAAGTTCGATGAACTAAGTACCTGTTAAATACTGGGGTCAATATGGTCAACTGCCTTTCTCCAACAGAATTTCAGGCCTTGTGCTTATTATTCTCTCTCTCTCTCTCTCTCTCTCTCTCTCTCTCTCTCTCTCTGCTCTCCTGGTTCCCAGAGGACTTATAAGTCCATATTGACCCCTTCCAATCACATTTAGTTTCTCATGATTGCATCACAGTTACACCTTACCCACAGAGTTTCAAAGGTAACAATGAACCAGAGGTCAATACCAATATCTCTGATAGTATAGGGTAATGCTGTTAGTTGGACAGGTTAGGATGGTAAAAGAAGCAGATGAACTGCTCTAACTGAATAAATTAAGAGAAGTTAAAAGAAGTTACCTTCCTAACACCTATCAACAGTATTACCCTGTTGTCTTTCTATACTATATTGCAACCATGTTGCCTGAGATACACCAGCACATTATAAATATCCCTAACTTGTATTACATTGTATTACATTGATAGTATTACTTATAAATACATTGATCCATGTATTATGGTATGAGCCTATAGGTAGATCTATATCATACAATTTCTGCTTGTCATTTAGCCTTACCCTCAGTTTTCAATGCTCAGATGATTTACTCCGGTCAATGACAACAAACTGATATATACATCAATTAAAGTTTCCTTCAGTTGCTTCTTTGAGAGCACATTGAAGCCCTGCTTTTATCCTGGCCAATTCTTAGATAAATTCCTCAGGCAAGGAAATGCACACTTTTGTAACACACTGCTGCCATATTTTTTCTTATGCATATTTCTTTTTTCCTTGTTTCAGTCATTTGACTGCAGCCATGCTGGAGCACTGCTTTTAGTCAAACAAACTGACCCCAGGACTTATTCTTTGTGATCCTCATACTTATTCTATCAGTCTCTTTTGCTGAACCTCTAAGATACGGGGACGTAAACACATTCCTTCCCACGTGACAAAGTGGTATGAACCTGCTGCCATAAAGTTGTTGTAGGAGATCAGTAGTAGTAACATTGTATGCGTTCTCAGTTGGAGTCAGTGTCAGTTCTGGGATATATACGAGTTCGAGTTACTGTCAAGGTAGACCTTACAAAGTCTTTGCCTTGTGGAACTATCAGTGATAGCACAACAAATGAGACAAAGATAATAAGACATGGAATACTGTTACAACATAATAGTGGCAACAAGAAAATTATAGTGTCGACAACAGCATACAAGTGGCCAAGGATCCACATTATAACAATTAACCACAGGGGCTTGATGAGATACAAAAAAAAAAGAGAAAATGTAACTTTCACTTGGGCTACAAAGATATTTGATTTGATTTGTTATCTCCAGAGTTAATGGCACTTTGGAAAATAGGGGCTGTTTTGTTTGCTGTTACTGTTGATTTCTCATATTTCTCATCTGAACCCAAGACCACTTGGTTGCCAAGTGAGCTTCTTAACCACACAGTCATGCCTGCCCCTATACAAACACACATACATTTACATGCATGCTAGTTAATGCTTACCAATATGTATACATAAAAGAAATACATGCTTACACACACACACACACACACACACACACACACACACACACATCAAATTACTGATTTGAAATGCAAAATCTGTTGTGAAATTACTATTTGTGTCTGTATTATAGATTTATGAAGAATGATATCATATCAGTGAAATGATTGGTTAAATAGTACTTGTAAGACATAGACAGAAATTAAGGTGGCAAAACCATTACCGTGCTGGGCAAAATGCTTACAAGCATTTCATTCATCTTTATGTTTTGAGTTCAAATGCCACTGAGGTTCTTTGCCTTCCATCCTTTTGGGACCAATAAAATAAGTACCAGTTGAACACTGGAATCGATTTAATTGATTTTAACCCCTCTCCCAAAACTGCTGACCTTGTACCAAAATCTGAAGCCAATACATACGTACACACACAACACACACACGCACACGTGTGTGTGTGTGTATTACAAGCCCTATGTTAAAAATCATTATTATCTCCTATTACATTTTCAGTTCAAATGTTGCTGAGTTTATCTTCGCTTATTGGCTTCCATGGCTGATAAAATGAAGCAACGGCTAAATTACTGAGACTGATTAATGCGACTACTTCTGTTAGAATTAATATCAAAGCCTAATTAATAACATATATGTAAATTATGTTTCCCAATTAACAGGCTCTACAGAATGTTTCCGAACCAGTCAGTTATGATGATTACAACAATATATTCTGTCTGGCTGCAGTTTGGTCATTTTCAGGAACTGTATGTCCACAATATCACAGTGCTGTTGACCAGTGGTGGAGAGACACATTCCCTGATCATTTACAATTTCCACAGGATGAAACAGTTTGTATATCCTTCCATTTATTCTTCAGTGACAGACTTACAACATTGTTGATTTTGTATAAAGACTCATTGGCTTAGGTTTGAAAGGGAGGTGAAATGAGATTGTGTATCATTCATGCTCTTCTTCATTTCATTTGGCAGAATCATTAGAGCACAAAATAAAGTGTTTGTTATTTCATGTTTTGAACTCAAAAAAATGGTCAGTCAAATACTGGGTTTGATTTAGGGTTCCTCTAAAGCAGTGATTCTCAGCCTTTGGGGGTCAATATAAGATTTTGTTGTCAAAAATTATGTACAATAAATCGGTTGTACTTCTACATTATACATAATTGTATATTTTTAAAACATTGAATAACTATGAGGGTCCATCTGAGTAAAATAGGAATCAAAGGCTTCCATAAGTAAAAATTGGTTGAGCAGCATCACTGCTCTAAAGCATCTGAGATGTGACTGAAATTATAACAGAAAGCTAAAACTAGGATCAAACTGTAAATGTCTGCGACTGATTGTAGAAACTGATAGAAATAAGCACAGAATCAACTCAGTTTGAGTTAAACTGCAGTGAGAGGAATCTCTCATAGATGAAGAAGGTGTCTATTTAGTGGTTAGAGCTATGTGTTGGGGTTGTGGTATGATTTTTAGGTAGAATGGACTGTTTTGTCACATCAAGTCTGTAATCAAAACCAAATCATGGATTCTACTCTTAAGATAGACTGGGACAATTGGTGGCATCTGGTTTTGATGATCAATAATTCCAGATCATCTGGTACCAAAGCTAGCTGAACTGAAGCAATCTAAAATATTTTGACCAGAAATACAATGGGTTCCACGAATAGATTTGAATTTTTAAATCATGGTAAGGTTGTTTGATATCTACCTACCACTCAGTCATACAATCTTTCCAGAGGATCTGGTCAACCAATTGGAAATAGTGGACAAATCTCCCTCAGATTTAGCCTACTCTCTTCGTAAAAGGAGGAACACAGTGATTGATGTCACTGATGAAGATTTAACTGACTTATTCAACAGACTCAGTCACCACTTTGAACTTCCTTAACTAACTTACCTTAATTTTGTTGAAAGACCTTTCCAATTGAGATAAAAACACCTTATTTTACATGGAAATTTATTTGTGGATTTTTTTTTCTATGAAGTAACTATTTACAATTGGTAATCATAAGAAAAACTATTTATACCTTTATGATGATTAATTAGTTGTTATTATTAATCACAATTTTTAATTATGCATTCCAGTTATGATTTCATCGTTTCAGACAGTAAATCTAAGACTACATTTATTCAATGTGGTCCACTGTTTTTAAGACTGTAGTGTATGATTTGAGAAAGATTTGATTGATGTTTCTTGTGGGTCAAGACTGTCTTTATTGGCTTGTAGTCGCTAATTAGAGTGTGAAACAATTCAAATGTTAATTAGGAGTTATGTTACATGAATATGTAGCATAATGCATTCTGACTTGTCATGTGACATTTAATTATTTAAACCATTTATTTCATTAGGTTTTTGATTATGGTCTTGATGTAAAAAATCACAGTTTTGTAAAATGGACAGAACTTGAAGCTGATTCCCTCATCTCTAATAAGAAAAGAACAGATTTCACTTATTCTAAGAAAACATTGGTAACTCTTACATTTTGAACTGTTTATCTCTTGAGTTTCTTCAATATATTAATTATTGCTGGCAACAGCAACAGCAACAGCAATATATTAGTATTGCTAAAAGTCAAATATGACCTTTCTCTCTGCTGACAATAGTCAGAATTTCTGAAACTTAATTCAGTCTTCTTAAATAAGATAGTCATAATAACAATAAACAAAAGATTGTAGCAAATATTTATAATAAAAAAACAAGAATAAACATTAAACTAAGATAATAGAAACAATAGCAACAAAATTTGCAACAAATTACAGTTAAAAATATGATAACTGTAACTAGCATAAAATATGTACTATCATGAATTTAAAATCCAACAATATATGGTGAGTGGGTCCCTGACTTTAGAGTAAATGAAAATAATTTGGCACACCCTAGAATGGTCACAGCCTGAGACCTGGGGCCAATACAAGAATAGTTTGTATATATAATAAAATAGTGTATATATAATAAAATAGTGTATTAAAAATAAATATTTATATAATTTGAAACTGACTTATTGGAAGTCCACCTGAAGATTGTCGATCAAGACAAGAAACGATTGTAGTGGCGGTTTTTTTGACTATTTATTAAAATTTTATGTATTGATTAAGTCTTTCCTTGTTTGTTTTGCAAAATAGTGGTTTTGTCTCTAATAATATTTTATATATATATATATATTATATATATATATATATATATATAATATTATTAGGGAGCATAACTCCAAACTTACAGGGAAAAATTCCATTTGAGTCGCATAATAGTGGTTTTTATCTCTAATTTATATTTTATATATATATATATATTATAAATAGATGAGTGTATTTTTACCTTGTTAACAATTAACACGGAAAAATAAATAAATAGTTACCAGGGCAGCAAAAATCTCACAAGTAAAGATGTTGTAACTCTTTGTTTATAAAGGTTGAAACTTCGTGTTTACGTTGAATATTTTGAATAATATGAATAAAAAATGGAGTTAACGCAGGTTTAAACAAGTATTTTTACAAGTACATTTACTAATACTAACATTAATTTAGCTAATACCATCCAACCCTCTAGAAATATTAATAACAAGGTTATTGTATCTGAAGTCAATTCCAATAGAATTAAATTTATGTCAAGTAACTCTAAGATTAAAAATTCTATATACCAGTGTATAATCAGTACTCGTAATAAAGTACGATTTTACATTGGAAGCACATCGTTAGAGTTATCTAAAAGAATTTCTATCAATTACTCAACATTTAGGGATAGAAATAAACGGAATAGTACCGGTCTCAGCAAACTGATTTGGGATTTAAAAGACCACAATGAACAATTTCATTTAGAATGGTTGATCCTCTCAATTTCGATACCATATGACAAAGGCAAGAAATTCTGTCTTCTCTGCAATTCTGAGCTATTTTTCATTATTTTTTCTAAAAATACTCTAGTAAACACGGTTATAGAACGAGCATACAGATGTAAGCATTGGCAGAAACATACTTTTAGTGCATATAAGTAGTCTCTATCATTATATATAGTTTAGACTTTAATTTCCTTTATATTTAACATTCACTATTAATATCCCTACTCTTTCTGTTAGCTACTTATGACGTTATATCATATAACGTTTTTTTAAACAATATTAATAGCGTTCTGTCTATCGCTATACAAATCCATCATTTTTTGCTAAAATGTCGTATTGACGAGTTTCGTTTTTTTCACTTTCCCGAAGAGAAGATTGCATTGTTTATACCATTTATTCTTTTGAATAGTATCAGTGGAATTTTCGAAACATGTGTCGAAAGTAAAAATACTTGTTTAAACCTGCGTTAACTCCATTTTTTATTCATATATATATATATATATTATATATATATATATATATATATAAGCTTAAAATACTAAAAGTTTTGGATTTTCCACCATACCGATCATGAGGACATCCACACACTGGTCCTTCACCATGCTGAATCATCAAACGACTTGGACATTTCTCCACTTCAATTCCACCTACTGAAAAAAAGAACATACCAAAAGTATGCGCTGTGTGTGCAGCAGCTGGCAGAAATGTTGGCACGCCAGGCGAAATGCTTAGCGGTATGTCGTTATGTTCTGAGTTCAAATTCCACCGAGGTCGACTTTGCCTTTCATCCTTTCGGGGTCGATAAATAAAGTACCAGTTTCACACTGGGGTCGATGTAATCGACTTAATCCCTTTGTCTGTCCTTGTTTGTCCCCTCTATGTTTAGCCCCTTGTGGGCAATAAAGAAATAGATATATATGCACTGACTGCCATATTCCATTATGTATTACACTCTGTTTTTAGATTTACCATAACAAAGTTAATTTTTGATGTTTGATGTTTTGTTAAGTCAGTATACGCTATTTGCTTGACCTACACTGTCAAGTGATCTTATTTCCACAGAAATACTGCAGGAACATTCTGCCCAGTGATGACAGCTCACATAAATGAACAATGCATGGTTTAAAGCGGTTGATGTAAATATATACCAAACTGTTGTTGTGCACTAATTGCTGATCTCGGCTGAGATGATTACTGTCAGTGCAGCCGAGTTGTCATGGGGTCAATGGAAGTTTTTCTGCTTACTTTATTACACATATAAGATCCCATATAAGCCATGGTATTATATAATATATTTAAAAACCAGTATTTAAGCATGTGCTGTATAATACATATAAACAACACATTTGACAACAGTAAGAGTGATATTACAAACCAATGAAGGGGCTCTGTCTGTGGTCATTTAACTTATTAGAAATAGTAAGCAAATTTACCTTTAATCTAACCCAACAGTCTGGAAAAAAGATACCAGAGTCTGTAAGCCATACTAAAATTTGTGGACACTGAGGTTTTTGATATTTTTGCAGGTGTGCTCAAAGGAGATGTTCTGGCACCCTACTTTTTCCTTATGGTATTTATGCTGTGAGAATTGTCAGAGCTGAACAATCTCTTAAGAATCACACTCACTAGATACCCCAATAAAATAACAAATACAGATTTTGTGAAGGAAAAAGGAACAACAAATTAGATAATATAGGCACAGACCTAGACTATGCCAGAAAAAAGGAAAAAAAAAAACTAGGACAATCAAAGCTGGAGTATTTTTGAAATGCAACTAAACTGTAACCTCAGTAATGTTTGAGCAGAACACTTAAGAATACTCTTTCATTTTCTGCTTCTCCTTTCTCAGCAATTACTTTTCCTGTCAAACATTGTTGCTTTGAATAATCAGCCAGTGTTGCTGGCAGGACCAAGTGGATCTGGAAAAACTAGTATTATTAAAACGCTACTCAAAACTGGAGACTCTATAGAGATTTCAGGGATGGAATCATTACAGATTCATGCAAACAAGTATGGTCCTTTTTATCATTTTGATTTATATTTTTTATTATCCCCAGTATCTCACCTCCTCTATACATCCTGTGTGATGATTGCACAAAAATTTTAGTTTTGTGATAAAATATATCACAAAAACATTACATATAAGTATGGTTGTGTAGACAGATGTTCATTTCTGGTTCACAAGGTTCCTGAGTGCAACTCTACTGAGAAACAACTTCACAACTTCACTCAACTCTCTGCTTCATAGACTTGTGTTTAACAAAGCCTTGGGCAAATGCAAACTTAGTGAAAACTCTTCAGATGTATACGTGTGTAATATAATATAATATGATATAATATGATATGATATAATATGATATGATATAATATGATATGATATAATATGATATGATATAATATGATATAATACAATACGATATAATGTGATAAATAATTGTCAGACTAGATGGTACATTGTGTTCCTGCACCGAAAATGAGTACCAGCAACAGTTGGGTTTAACGTTGCAATGGACTGCATCTTGTTCAGAAAAGACTGTTGTAGCTTCTTTTGGTTATACAGCACAGAAACTGCTATAAGCCCTAGCCTACTGAATCTAAGATTTAAAATTAAAGTTGAGAGAATTACCTGCTGGAGGTGAGGAGAAACCAGAGCATTATTATTTATTGCTCAGTTGATTGTTGTTTTGGATATAAGTTACCTATGATTTTTATCTTGGTTAGTGTATGCCTTTAGATTGAAACACTATGTGGACATTTACTGAGTGACTCATGTCCCATCATTGTTTGGCCTTAAATCAGTTCTGAATGAGCAATCCTATGTTCGAGTCAAGACCATCCCATCTATTTTTTTAAAGACATATTACGTCTTCAAATATATCATCCAATAGATTGTCTTTTTTAAACTCAGTAGAGTGTGATTTCAGACAGAATTTCTTGCTATTTCAACATTGGCTCATGTGCCATCAAAGATTTATAGAATTCCTGTTAACTTAGCAATAGAAAATGTTAAGGTCATACTTTATTTCTAGGTTGACTACACCACAGTTTCTGAAAGACAAGTTAAACAGCATCACTGGATTAAAAGCCAAAGGCATTTACAGGAAATTGTGTTTTATTGATGATTTGAACTGTGTTCAGGTAATAACATCTTTAACATTACCGATATTTTCAATTTTATTTCATTACTTAATGTTCTTATGCATATCCATGTGTGTGTTTGTCTGTCTGTCTCTCTCTCTCTCTTTATCTATTTCTCTCTCTCTCTCTCTCTCTCTCTCTCTCTCTATCTATCTATCTATCTATCTATCTATCTATCTATCTAGCTATCTATCTTCCATCTACCTACATACCTCCCTCTCTCAATAAATATCTCACAAAGTGCATCATTAATAGTCTGACATGTTTATTTTACTCAAGGCAGTGAGTGTGTGTATGTATGTATGTGTATGTGTGTGTGTGTGTGTGTGTATATATATGTGTATGTGTGTGCGTGTATGTGTGCATGTATAATATATATATATATATATTCTTTAAGTTCATTTATGTGAAACGCTTTTGAATGCACTCATAAAAAGCTCCAATGCTATTTATTCTCCTATGTTACCACTTATTATTCCATCTTCCAGAGTAATTTTATGGAATGGTTATTAGTCTGGTGCCACTGTAGTGTCGGATGAATATAGTAACTTTTAGATGGAAATTCATAAATCCTTTAATCCATTGCTACATATGTTTCCACATAGCACATGTTTTTTTGTGGTGGAATTCTCCATTCATAAGACATAACAAATGATGGATGGAAGCACTCCGTCTGTTACGACGATGAGGGTTCCGGTTGATCCGATCAACGGAACAACCTGCTCGTGAAATTAACGTGTAAGTGGCTGAGCACTCCACAGACACGTGCACCCTTAACGTAGTTCTCGGAGATATTCAGCGTGACACAGAGAGTGACAAGGCCGGCCCCTTGAAATACAGGTACAACAGAAACAGGAAGTAAGAGTGAGAGAAAGTTGTGGTGAAAGAGTACAGCAGGGATCACCACCCCCTGCCGGAGCCTCGTGGAGCTTTTAGGTGTTTTCGCTCAATAAACACTCACAACGCCTGGGCTGGGAATCGAAACTGCGATCCTATGACCGCGAGTCCGCTGCCCTATCCACTGGGCCATTGCGTCTCCACAGACATAACAAATAGGATTTGCAATAACCATGGATTTTAAGGGTAGCCATTATCACATGTGTTTGTTTCTTCGGGCAAAACTTGCATCAGTGTTCTGATTGTATCGAATGTTTAACTAAGGGATATTTACCAATTGACATCAATCAGAAGGTTCTGTGAGGTTTATAGGTAGTTCCTGTGAATATTTTGACTTCTAATACAAATAAATACATAGAAAGAATACAGAAGGGAAGATATAGGTAGCGTTTTACTTAGTAACTAGATTTGTGCCAGCAGGCAGGTGTGGATAAGAAGAAAAGAGAGAAAGGAATAAATAACATAAGAGAAGAAAGAAAAGAAGATAGTAATGATTTTTTTTTTTTTGTTTGATTTCATTGTCTATGCTCTGTGAGTGGGGAGCGTTGAGTGTTTGATTTAACCCCCTACCTTGGTAGGTTGCTACAATAATGATTTTACAGGCTGTAAGGAGAGGGAGCAAAGTTTTATTTAGATGTTATCAGTTCAGGATTTCTGCTCTGGCACCAGTCAAAGCAGAGAATCATTAAGTATTTCACATGGTCCCCTGCTGCTCTGTCAAATGTTCCTTAAAAGGGTGTTAGTTTTCTGTAAAGCCAGTATGTTCATCTAGTATTATTTTTCTTGTATGTTCGATTATATAATAAGCACTAAGAGTATTGTGCATATGGTTTATATGCAGGAGTGGCTGTGTGGTAAGTAGCTTGCTTACCAACCACATGGTTTCGGGTTCAGTCCCACTGCATGGCACCTTGGACAAGTGTCTTCTGCTATAGCATCGGGCCAACCAATGCCTTGTGAGTGGATTTGGTAGACAGAAACTGAAAGAAGCCCATTGTATATATGTATATATATATATGTATGTATGTATGTGTGTGTATATGTTTGTGTGTCTGTGTTTGTTCCCCTAGCATTGTTTGATAACCGATGCTGGTGTGTTTACGTCCCCGTCACCTAGCGGTTCGGCAAAAGAGACCGATAGAATAAGTACTTGGCTTACAAAGAATAAGTCCCAGGGTCGATTTGCTCGACTAAAGGCGGTGCTCCAGCATGGCTGCAGTCAAATGACTGAAACAAGTAAAAGAGTAAAAGAGTATGTATATATGTGTGTGTGTGTGTACGTACAGTAAAGGTAAAGTTACCGTCTGGAGTCCTACCAACTCATAGGGGCCAGTTTCCTGGTTTCATGACATATATGTTCCCCCACCTGGATGGGACACCAGTCCATCGCAGGGTTACTCATTTTTGCCAGCTGAGTGGACTGGAGCAACGTGAAATGAAATGTTTTGCTCCAGAAAAAATGTGCCATCCAGTCCAGGAATCGAAACCACAATCTTACAATCATGAGTCCACTACCCTAACCACTAAACCATGTGCCTCCACTATGAATGTATGTGCATACGTATGATGGTTGGTAGGTTGGCTGGCTGTCCGTCCATAAGATATAAAAATTGCTCTATGAAGAGAAGTGAAATTATAAATAGCAAGAAATTAGTTAAGTGCGCTTTCTGCTTGTAAAAGATTTTGCAGAAAGTGCTGAAATCCGTGTGTGGCTTCCAGAAGCATAGCTTTGTGTCTGGTGAAAAGCACACGCATGCACACACACACAGTGAAAAATTAAGATAAACACCAGCAGCAGAAACATTTCACCATAGCAGCTGTTGTTTGGAACTCAGCGTTGGATGTTCCAAGTGCATTTGGAGGCCTAGTTGCAATGGATCATTAGGGGAATACTTTATTGCATTCTGTTACAGAATAACTGCAATGTTGAAGTGTACAGAGGAACTAAATATTTATACTGTTGTCTTAATTTTCTACTACATATGCTCTGGATATCGTAACTAGTAACACCATTATGTACTGTGGTCAACTAGCCGCTATCCTGGAAGCTGACTTGATAATTATAACCAACTTAGAGTTCTAACACTTATAGTAGTACTTGTACATCTACGCATGATAATTCTCACTCTTCTTAATACTGCAGGAAAACAAGTTAATTTAAAATTAACCACAGAACAATAATAATAATAATAATGATGATGATGATGATGATGCAAGTAGAAAAATGTTATGTAAAGGAAATAAAGGAAAATATGTGTTGTTCAACCACCCCTTTAGAATTTATGTAGCTTTGAGTATCTCTGGAATTTTCTTTTGAGGGTATTGGAGAAGCAATTCCCTCCTCTAATAAATATAGCAAAAATCATTAATAGACAGAGTGAAATTTGCATATTCCATCTTACTAAATCTAGTCAATAACATAACAGCAATTAACTATAAAAAGATTTAATTATCATAGGGGTCAGACCTTCAATTATTCAGATAACAACTACAACTTTATGTACTGGATTATAGCTCAGTCTAGTATCATACTACTATGACATATGTGTCTCTTGATTGTAGTAACAATACTGATGTAGTAAATGATAACTCCTCAGATAATATCCCTAACAGTATATGTAACTGTAGGGATCCTAGTATGTGACCTTTAAATAATTGATGTGTTAGAACTAAGTATCATATGTAACATATTCATTTTTTTCTACTCTAGGCACAAGGCCTGAAATTTTGGGGGAATTGGGGCCAGTCAATTAGATCGGCCTCGGTATGCAACTGGTACTTAATTTATCGACCCTGAAAGGATGAAAGGCAAAGTTGACCTCGGTGGAATTTGAACTCAGAATGCTAAGACAGATGAAATACTGCTAAGCATTTCACCTGGCATGCTAATGTTTCTGCCAGCTTGCTGCCTTGTAACATATCATTCATTACACAAGTGAAAGTGCATTGCTGTATAGGTGAAATAGTATCTAAATGTAAATTTAGGATACATTACCGTGTATGTTCTTTTAAGATAAAAAAAATAACATAGCACCTCATAGCTACATTTATTTGGACCTCAAAACATGGAATATTACTTAATCAATATCATGGTTAATATTTATTGCACTTCCATACAGAGGGAGAAGAGTAGCTATAATCTGTGTTCCATGGGAGTGCTAGAGATCCTTAAAAGTAAATCTAATCTAATTAATAAATGTAACAAATTATTGATACAGTGCTTCCATCAGTTCAACAAAGCATTAATAAAAATTCGGTTAACTATCTTCATTGAATTGAATAATGTTAAGGATAACGTTACACCAATTTTAGCTTCATCACTAGTGGATAACTTACTATATATCTCCAATATAGCTGGCAGAAACGTTAGCACACCGGACGAAATGCTTAGCCATATTTCGTCTGCCGTTACTTTCTGAGTTCAAATATATATCTCCAAATGGCTTGCTTAAATAATTACTTACATAACAAATCAATTTATCAAGTTCTATTTTAAATGATAAATTGATTTTAGTTAGTTAGTTAGTTAGTTAATTTGGCTCAAAAGCAAATAGCAAGGCCATGTAGGGGGACATGGAGTTAAGTACAGGGTGGTGTTCATGTAAAGAGTTCAGGCCACTTGAGGTCCAGGGAGGCTTTGAACAAAGCGGTCGTCGGCATCTTCACCATCTTGTCTGGCAGCTTGTTCCATGGATCCGCAACCCGGATGGAGAAAGCTCCTCTCCTTCGATTGAGATGAAATCGTCGCAGGTAGAGCTTTTCGGAATGACCCCGCAGCCGACGCTCTGGAGCAGGAGTGAAGAACAGCTCTTTCGAGAGGTTACACTTTCCGCTTATGATGTTGTGGGCGAGAATGAGATCACCACGGCGGCGGCGTTTTTCAAGAGAATATAGGTCGAGCGTCCTCAGCCTTTCTTCGTAGGACAAATTTTTGAGACCATGAACCATGTGGGTAGCCAGCTTCTGGACTCTTTCGAGATGCTGTATGTCTTTGAGGAGATAAGGAGAAGAGGCTTGAATCCCATACTCCAATATGGGTCTCACCAGCGTGACATAGAGTGGTAGGAATATGGCTGCTGTGAGCATTCTGAATGACCGTCGGATCAAGAACAGAATTCCGCGTGCTTTGTTGGCAGCACGGACGCACTGGGCCGAAGGCGAAAAGGAGGAATCCACCAAGATACCCAGGTCCTTTACCTGATCGGTCCTCTCCAGCAGCAGACAACCCGGCTCGAAATCAAGTTGAGTTGCAGGAGTAGAGCCGACAGGCAGATGACAGCACTTTGACATGTTCAGACACAGGTCCCAATCGTTAGACCACTTCCAAATTTGGTGGAGGCATCGACGAAGATCCTCTATATTACCGCGAGGAGCGGTAATTATTTAAGCCAGCTAATCACCTTATGTCATTTAATTTTGTATGGCTTTACATAATTTATATATCTATATATATATATATATATCACCCATCATGTTGATTGATTTAAAAAGTCTGCTTATTATTGAAATGATTATCACAGGTTAAAGAATGTAATTCTGTCATTCATTCTTTTGTTTATTTATATCATCATCCTCATTTTTATGCCCATTTATCCATGCTTGATTACGTTGGACAAAATTTTGTTGAGGTATATTTTCTATGGCCAGATGTCTTTCTGTCCCCAACCCTTACCAACTTCCAGGTAAGGTAATATTTCCCCACAACCAAACGTGCTCTCATAGAAGATCTGGAAGGAAGGACACTGCTTGCATAATGGTGACATTCGTTTACAACTATTTATATATACAAATATATGGATATATATATATATCTAATGTGTCTGTGCATATACATTTGTTATGTGTGTGTCGTTCACTTTTGTGTTTTATGAAAGCCACAACCTATCAGTGTTAAATAATAAAAGAACATGCAATTTCCTCATGAATTACTTTAAAATTTTACACATTATTTCCAGACTGATTCTTATGGTCACCAACCTTGTTTGGAATTAATTCGGCAGCACTTGGATAAAGGAGGTCATTACAAGAGTCAAAGTTACAATTGGCAAAAAATAACCAACATCACATACATCGCAACCGTTAATAGTAGTCATGTTAGACATTATCCTGAAGTCAGTGCCCGACTGTTGCGACATTTTGCCATATTTTCTTGTGGTTCACCAGAGTAAGATAAATTTATTTATGTTTCAATGAAACTTTGATTTATTTTATTGTTTCTCTACACCAGCTAGACATTGTTGAGCTTCAGTTCAATCCTCACTGAGTACATCTATTTTTAAAGGTGTTCTGACCTTGCCCATACTGGTTTCTTTTTATGGTATATTGTCTCCAGAATTGCATTTTACTGTGGCCTTCATTTTTTTTTAAGTATTGTAAATTTGATGGCAATTTGTCTGCTATTTCTAGCAGACCAAGCAACTATGTAGAGACTCCTTCATTGGCTGTTTTGGCATTTAGTTTGCTGATGCCATAAAAAAAGCATCCAGTCCACTCTGTAGAGAAGTTGGCATTTGGGGCATTCAGCTGTGAAAACCATAAAAGCAAAATAGACAGTGGAACTTGATGCAGACCTCTGGCTTACTAGCTCCTGTCAAACTGTCCAACCCATGCCAACATGGAAGACAGATAGTAAATGGTGGTGATGATGATGATGATGATGATGATGATGAAAGGCATAACTCATTAGGAGGAAGAAAACAGAATACTTTGTTGACTTGACACAGTTGTGGTCTGCTTCATTTATGTTGTTACTAATAATAATAACATAATCACTTTGCAGTAATTAGAGACTCATCTTAAATATGGAAAACAATTATGGTAAGATGTGGAAACTTATCTTAGATGAACATATGTAATTAACCAAAACTATAATTACTATAAAATAATTATATGATGATTTAATTAATTAAAACTATGATTACCATATTTTGATAGCATATTTATTTCTACAAATATATTTCCAGTTCAGAAGAACTTGCTATGATATTTAGCAGACATATCGATTGTCTATTTCCTATTGAGAACTCTGCAGTTAATGAAGAATACCCCAGTACACAGACGGTCAGTTTATAAAGTTATTGATTTGTAATGTTATTTATAATGTATTGATCACATTTACTTTTTTTAAAAAATCACATTAAAATATTTTTTGGAAATATTTCTTGGAAAAAATCTTTAGATTTTTATTGTTATCTATATATTGTCTAACTTTGACAAACTATAATTCTGTAAAATGTTGATTTATTATCATTAAAATATTTTTTGGAAAATATTTCTTGGAAAAAATCTTTAGATTTTTATTGTTATCTATATATTGTCTAACTTTGACAAACTATAATTCTGTAAAATGTTGATTTATTATCATTAAAATATTTTTTGGAAAATATTTCGTGGAAAAAAATTCTTAGACTTTTATTGTCACGTATATATTGTTTAAATCTGACAAACAGTATATTCCGTAGAATGTTGATTTATCATTTTCTTTTATGAAAGTGATTAAAATTTTGATGTTTTTTTAAAAAAGTGAAATTAGCTGAATACTGATTCCAGATTTTTGGTACAAGGCCAGTAACTTTGAGGGTGGGGTTGGGATGCTGGGATGGGAATAAGTTGATTACTTTGACCCCAATACTCGCCTGGTATTTATTTTATCGATCCTGAAAGGATGAAAGATAAAGTTGATCGTGGCAGTATTTGAACTCAGAACATAAAGTTGGAAGAAATGCCACTCAGCATTTTGTCTGTCACAGTAAGGATTCTGCCAACTTACTGCTTTAAAGTTGGCAAAAATGTTTTTAAAAATAATTTTTGTCAAATAACAAAATAGAGGTATGGCTATTCACACATTTTTTTTAATGACCAGTAGTATATGTCTATTTTTTTTTATGACCATTAGTGTGTGTGTATATATATATATATATATATATATTTCAACAATTGAGGGCAAAATTAATTAATTATTAATCAATTTCACCAAGTGTTCAGTATGCAAAGGGACCATTCAAGGCGAATTCAAATTATTACATTATATAAAAGGGCTTAGTAAAATAAATTACTTTGCCGCATACTGAACTCATTAGAAATAGCAGCTAAAAAACTTTTTTAAAGCTATTTCTAATACTTAACGAAAATCTCTCTCATATATATATATATATATATATATATAGTTAATCCAAACATGAAAACACAAAGAGAAAACACAACAACGCGAGGACGTGGAACAAATATAGTATTATTGGACGCTCAGGAAGGAAGGGAAGAAGGGTTTAACGTTTCGAGCGGAGCTCTTTGTCGGAAACATAGGAGAAGGAAAGATCCAGAGAAGGGAAGACAGAGGAAAAAATCGCCAACGGTACACACGCGGTCACATTTTGAAATATATATATACCAGAGTAAACACATAAATGTGAAACAAGGTGAAAAAAATAGGTATATTAATAGTTTAGTATGAGTATGTTCTGTTGTGAAATATTTTAATATGTTTTAATATTTTAATTTCAATTTTTATGTATTAATTATATTTTCTGCATTATTAATGACAATATGAATTTGAACCAAAATTTCAATTTAAGGTTTTTCCTCGATTTTTATAATTTTATATTTTATATTGAACTCATTTATTTGTTTTGTTTACTTTTTGTTTATCGCTCACATATGACCATTATTTGAAAGGACCAATCAAACAAGTCCATTTTTAAAGGTGTAACGTTTATACTAGTCTTGATAGAATTGTCATATCAGTTCAATTTTAACAAAACTGTCCGACGAACAGGAACGTGAAACTCCGAGTAACAAATTTGAAACCATTGGCTTCTTTATAGAGAAAGACATTCCACAATGGACTATTTTCTGTGTTTATAATAATAAAAATGGAAAAATTTTAATTAAAATTATTTCCTAATTTTATAATGAGAATTTCATTATTTTCTTTCTGTTTCTACAGAATGCTGCCAAATTCTACACCTTTCTTCAGACCCTTGGAGCATGTACCATTGACATTTACACCAAACTGAAATCAATGTTTCTATCAACCCCAGGAAGACAACACTATATTTTTAGTGTAAACGGATTGAAATCTATATTTAGGTTAGTTTCTCAAATAATGTTTAATGCTTATTAATTAAATAAATACATACATGCACACACACACACACACATAAATACATACACAAATACATATATATATGCATATATGCACACACATATACTCTCTCTCTCTCTCTCTCTCTCTCACACACATACACACACACACACACACATATTTATTCATTTATTAACTATAAAACCAAAGAAGTACCTGTTGGCACCAGTCTCACTTATGTAGCTTTACAACTAAATAATAAAGAAATATTGGTCAGGCATGTCTGCGTGATAAAAAGCTTTGCTTCCCAACCACATGGTTCCAGGTTCAGTCTCACTGCATGGCACCCTGGGCAAGTGTCTTCCACTATAGTCTTGGTCCAACCAAAGCCTTGTGAGTGGATTTGGTAGATGGGAACTGGTCTTCTTTGTATATAGAGTTCTATTTTTACTGTTTGTATTGCCAAGACTCTGTCTACTTCTCTCTCTCTCTCTCTCTCTCTCTCTCTCTCTCTGTCTCAATATATATATGTGTATGTGTGTGTGTGTGTGTGTGTGTGTATCATCAGCTTGTCCCTTGATTCCAAGAATTGACTTCTTTTTGGATGAATATTTGGACTATTAATGCTGGTGGTGAATATAGCTAATGAGGTTAATCCTCATGTAGGACAGATAAGATGACCGCATTGGCCACATGTGAGAGTCAGAGTTGGAAGTGCTTGCTGCTGTCTGGTCTTCTGCTACCGTTGTCTCTCGTCTTTTTTTATTCTTTCTCTTTCAAACAATATTATATTATTGTTCATATTTTGTCGGTAGTTAGAAGGGTTGGATATGATCATCTCAAAAGCCAGGGGTTGAAGCTGGTCGGCTTTAGTGTTGACTTTAGCTGATTTTTACAGTGTCAAAGAGGAGCTCCTCTGACACTTTGTCCATTCCCAGTTTGCTGAAGAGGATTTGATGAAGAAATCGTTCATGACTAGACCATCAAAGACAATGCTTGATGATTAGGAATTTGATACTCTGGCTATTTGCCCTTTCCATTATGAATTTATTGGAGACAGTCAAACCAGTTGATGTTCAAGAAAGAGAGAAAAGTTTCACTTGATGAAAACGTTCAAGTTTTTTTTTACATCATGGTGATACAAAGACCAAGTTCCACAAGTATTTGGTTAGTTTACCAAAAGCTGAGCCAGCCAAACTGATTCTTTATTCCACATCTTGCTCAGAATTGCATTTGGTGGAGAGCACACTTTTGAGGTATGCAAAGTGATTAACTTGTGTGTGTGTGTGTGTGTGTGTGTGTGTGTGTGTGTGTGTGTGTGTGTGTGTGTGTGTGTGTGTGTGTGTGTGTGTGTGTGTGTGTGTGTGTGTGTGTGTGTGTGTGTGTGTGTGTGTGTGTGTGTGTGTGTGCGTGTGAAGTTGACTAAGCTCTACATTAAATAAAGTTTTGTAGGTAGCATAGAATGCTCCCACATCTTCAGATGTATGAAGCCAGAGTGAAGAGAATATTTAAGAATTTCATGTTTGGAAAAAGACTTGATTGAAATTGTGTGAAACCGAAGCTATTACATCATCAGGGAATTTTGTCAAACATTTCAAAGCATGCAAAAAATATTCAGTCCTATTTCATTTGTTTTTTAATAGTAATTCCTTCTATGAAATGTCAGAAATTTTCACTGAACTTTTGCAGCCTAGACACTGATACAATTCTATGATATATCAATAAATTTGTGTCACTGGTTAAGTTGTAGAAGAATGACAAATCCATCTTCATCATCATTGTGATCAACATCAAATACCCACTTTTCCAACAAACATGAGTCAGGCAGAATTTGTTGAGGCAAATTTTCTACAGCTGGATGCCCTTCCTGTCACAAACCTTCCTCTGTTTCCAAATAAGGTAATATTTCCTTGAAAACAGGAAATGAACGAAGTCACTTGTGTAATAGTGTTGCTCATTTGCAATTATCATGGGATGTTAAGACAGGGACACACAAAAATACACCCACAGACACATGTGCACGCATGTATGCACACACACACACACACCACACACACACATACACACAAAGGTACATGACCTAGTGGTTAAGGTATTGTCCATGTGACTTCTAAATTGTGGGTTCGATTCCTGGTCTAGGTGGCATATTGTGTTCTTGAGCAAAACACTTCATTTCACTTTGCTCCACTCATCTGTAAATAGGTAACCTTTATTCAGGTGGGATATTGGCCTGCTTGCCTAGCCAGTGGGGTGACAACATTTGAAGGCTAACACAATGCGAAGTGCATTGTGACTAGCGATGTATAGCAACATCCAATAGTCTTGATACTATGATAAGCACACACACACACACACACACACACACACACATTTTTCAGTCATTTGACTGTGGCCATGCTGGAGCATCACTTTTAGTCGAAGAAATCGACCCCAGGAGTTATTCTTTGTAAGCCTAGTACTTTATTGGTTTCTTTTGCCAAACCACTAACTTATGGGAACATAAACACGATGGTGTGGGGACAAACACAGACATACAAACACACACACACACATATTGATATATATATATATATATGTATATACGACAGGTTTCTTTCAGTTTCCATCTACCAAATCCACTCCCAAGGCTTTGCTTGGCCCGTGGCTATAGTAGAAGACACTTGCCCATGGTGCCATGCAGTGGGACCAAACTTGGAACCATGTAGTTGGTAAGCAAGCTACTTACCCTCCATACACATATTGGGTTGAAAACCAAGTATAATTGATAACTGAAAGGTTTCTTTTTTGTTGTTTTTACTTTCCCATTCAGCAACCTCTGCTTATCAATTTCGTCTGTAAGTGAGTTTGATGCTATTCTTCGTCTCTGGTATAATGAGTGCTACTGGCACTTTGGTCGCAAAATGTCCACTTCTGTTGACTTTGAAAGATATCTGGAAACTGTGAAAAACTCCATTAGGAAATACTTAAACCACGGAATACAGGTAAATTGAAAGTCATTTTGTTTCACTTTCTTTAATTTTATATCATCTGTTAGAGTTGTACTCTATAAGTAGCTTCATCTCTGACTGTATGTTCTTTTCCACTAAGGCCCAAAATTTTGGGGGAGGGACCCAGTTGATTAGATTGACCCCAGTACACAAATGGTACTTCATTTATAGACCCCAAAAGGATGAAAGGCAAAGTTGAACTCAGAACATAAAGACAAACGAAATAACTCTAAGACAAATGAAATACCTCTAAGTCAGCTCTAAGATACCTGTAAGACAGCTCACTGCCTTGTCTGTTGAAACTGAAGCAGTTACATCAGGGGTGAAGAAATATGTTACCTATTTAAAAATACATCTTACCTTTCATCTTTTAGCTGTTTCAGTCATTGGACTATGGCTATGCTGGGGCATTACCTCAAAGATTTTAGTTGGACAAATGTACCCTGTATATATTTTTTAGTCTGGAACTTATTCTATCATCTCTCTTGCCAAAATACTAAGTTACAGGGATGTAAACAAACCAACACCAGTGGTCACACAGTAGTGGTGATGGTGACAAATGCACACACACACGCACAACAGGCTTCTTTCAATTTATGTCAACCAAATTCAGTCACAACAGTTTGGTTGGCTTGAGGCTATAGTAGAAGAGACTTGTCCAAGGTACAATGCAGTGGGACTGAACCTGAAACCCTGTGGTTGGGAAGTATGTCTTAGATGAGGAAGAGTAACACATAGGTCCATTGAAGAAGGGTCTCCAAAATTAGTTGGGTGATGAGAAAACACATCAAGGTATATGCGGGCTAGAAACATAGTCTGACTCTATGAAATAGAGTGGGCTCTGCTAAAGGTACAGAAGGCCCAGATGCTGGTGTTAAACAAGGTAATGATGGACTAAGCCAACCACCCAAGAGCAGGTTCATTCTCACAAAATCCCACCCAGTTTCCTTTCAATCCAATTTCACTTGAAACGTTTTGCTTGAACCAGGGTTACGTTAGAAGGCTCTTGCCCAAACTAAAAACCTGGAACTGCTTGAGTGCAAGCAAATTTCTTAACCATACATGTAGGAGTGGCTGTGTGGTAAGTAACTTGCTTACAAACAACATGGTTCCAGGCTCAGTCCCACTGCGTGGCACCTTGGGCAAGTGTCTTCTACTATTGCCTCGGGCCGACCAAAGCCTTGTGAGTGGATTTGGTAGATGGAAACTGAAAGAAGCCTGTCGTATATATCTATATATATATATATATATATATGGATGTGTGTGTGTATATGTTTGTGTGTTTGTGTTTGTCCACCCCACCCTCCCAACATCGCATGACAACCGATACTGGTGTGTTTACGTCCCCGTTACTTAGCGGTTCGACAAAAAGAGACCGATAGAATAAGTACAAGGCTTCCAAAGAATACATCCTGGGGTCGATTTGCTCGACTAAAATGCGGTGCTCTAGCATGGCCACAGTCAAATAACTGAAACAAGTAAAAGAGTAAAAAGAGTATACAACATTGTCTTACATTCAAGTCAGTCATTAATGAAATTGCTTGGCAATTATACTGCTTAGACTGATTAATTTCACTGAATAATTAATACTCATTAATATTAATCTGCTTATCTACCTATTATAGTCTTTAAAACTGTAATACTACTGAAATCTCATGTTTCTCCCGCAGACATATTTCTAAGTTACTTTATGATAATGGCTTAATTTGTAGAATTATATAACTCTCAGTAACATGAAAAATTGAGCAAAGAAAGTATACGTTTGCGATTATATAAGAGTTTGTATATGCTTCTATAGATGTGTATGTATGTGCATACATGTATGTGAAACAGTTTTACTGGTAGCTGATCTTTAAAGTTACAGACATGTCTAAGAATGCATATCACCATTTTACCTACACCATCATCATCATCATCATCATCATCATCGTTTAATGTCCACTTTCCATGCTAGCATGGGTTGGATGATTTGACTGAAGACTGGTAAACCAGATGGCTGCACCAGGCTCCAGTCTTGATCTGGCAAAGTTTCTACAGCTGGATGCCCTTCCTAACACCAAAGACTCAGAGAGTGTAGTGGGTGCTTTTATGTGCCACCGGCATGAGGGCCAGTCAGGCGGTACTAGCAATGGCCATGCTCAAATGGTGTTTTTTACATGCCACCTGCACAGGAGTCAATCCAGCGGCACTGGCAATGACCTCGCTTGAATGTTTTTTCACATGCCACCAGCACAAATGCCAGTAAGGTGACACTGGTAATGATCACGCTCGAATGGTACCTCTTATGTGCCACCAGCACGGAAGCCAGTCAGCTGCTCTGGCAACAGTCATGCTCAGATTGTGCTCTTAGCGCTCCACTAGCATGGATGCCAGTCATTGAATTTGAATATAGACATACACATATATCTACATACATATCTTCCTTATTTGCTTATCAACTTAACTACTTACATACCTAATTACCTGTCTGACTACTGTCTACCTTTTTGTCTGTCTGTCTGTCTGTCTGTCTGTGGTTGAAAACTCCACAGACATGCGTACCTTTAACATAGTTCACAAGGAGAATCAGTTCAACACAGAATGTGACAAGGCTGGCCCCCTTTGAATTACAGGTACTTTTTAACTTTTTGACAGTTGAGCAAACTGGAGCAATGTTAAATAAAGTGTCTTGCTCAACGACAGAACCCGCTGCTTGGAATTGAACTTATGATCTTAAGGTCATGAGCCAAAAATCTTAACCACTAAGCCACATACCTTCACACCTACATGTACATACAAACACACACATATACACATATGTACAAACATGATATATCTATAACTCTTTTTTTTACTCTTTTACTTGTTTCAGTCATTTGACTGTGGCCATGCTGGAGTACTGCTTTTAGTTGAGCAAATCGATCCCAGAACTTATTCTTTGTAAGCCTAGTACATATTCTATTGATCTCTCTTGCCGAACCGCTAAGTTACAGGGACATAAACACACCAGCATTGGTTGTCAAGCAATGTTGGGTGGGGGGACAAACACAGACACATAAACATATACACACACATATACATATATATATACATATATACGACAGGCTTCTTTCAGTTTCCGTCTATCAAATCTACTCACAAGGCTTTGTTCAGCCCAAGGCTATAGTAGAAGACACTTGCCCAAGGTGCCATGCAGTGGGACTGAAGCCAGAACTATGTGGTTCATCAGCAACCTACTTACCACACAGCCACTCCTGCGCCTAACAGATAACATTTTCTAACACGCATCATATTTCCTGTTATTATTATTGATTCCATTTTTGGTCTCCAGTCTGAACTTCCGACAATAACTGAAGCTTTAGTCTTCAGTAATCTCTTTGAAAGCGAGAATGGTAAAGTTGGAGCTGACAAGAAATATCAAATTGTAAATGACTATTCCACTATACGTCACTTATTATCCAAGACTGCTTCCGAATATAATAAATCTAACCAACCTCTGCAACTTCCACTTTACAATGTAAGTTTATTTTTATTTGCTGGAATTTTTAGTTTCTGTATTTTTAAGATTTTACTTCTTATAACTTGGTAGATGGCTTTTCAACAACCATTATATCATTTCCTAGATATTTCCTCCTATTTGTCTATCCCTATTTGTCTGTCTACCTATCATTACCATCTGATCAAATCTATCTAACCATCCATCTATCAACTGACCTACCTGCATCCCTGTTTATCTATTTATTTATTTGTTTATCTGTTTGTCTGTCAGTCTCCTACCTACCTGTCTGTCTGCCTATCATTATCACCTGAATCTATCTATTCATCTTTCAATCCATCCACCCATACATCTACCCACTAACCTACCTACTGACATCTCTGTCTCTCTCTCTCTCTCTCTCTCTCTCCTCTCTCTCACTTCTTTTCCTCCCTTCCCCTCTCTTTTTCTCTCTCTCAGAGAGTAGGATAGAATACCTCACAGCATTTGTCCCAGCTCTCTGCATCAGGGTTCAATTCTCACCGAATGCTTTGTGGTAGATATTTCAACTCTATGCTTTGAATTCAAATTTCACTGAGGCCAATTTTGCCTTAATTTCTTCTGAGGTCAATAAAAAAAAAAACTAATTCAGAGTAATGAACCAGTGAGACTTTTAGGACATAAGAACATATGTCCAAATCCCACCATGGCCTACTAAAGTGAAAGACTGAAACTGCTGCTTATTTTAATGCATCTGCTTTCCACGTTCAGAGGATTAATATATTTGGTATGATATGGATATGGATGTTATCAAATTAGGGGTTCTCAACCATCTTTTGTCTATGGACCCTTTTCACTACTGTTTTATTCTGGTGGACCCACATAAACCATTCGATGTTTAAATACTAGTTTTATAGAAACTTCTTTCACAATTCCTATTTTATTTCTGCACATTTACTTGTGTAGGTTGAACTATGTAAAATGTTAGAGAAAAAGATCTACCTGTTTCTTGAAATACATGCCAATACACACATCAAAGCAAAATTTTTTCAGGATCCTTAATTTACTATTTTGCTGTGTGAACTCCCAAAAATCTTATAAGGACCGTGATTGAGAACCACTTTTATAGAACTAGCCAATAATTTGTTAGTAATATGTATCGGTTTCATCTTCTTTGACAGGTAAATCTTGAGCTGATATGTCGAGTTTCCAGAACACTTTCCTGTTGTTCCGCCAAGGGTCCAACTCATATGGTTGTTGTGACAGAAGGTCTTTCTGGGAGCTTTTATGATGTTTTGTATTTATCAGCCTTTCTCACTGACTGGATACCTTTACACCTTCAGAAATGCTCAGCAAATATGAATTGTTTTCAACAGTCTCTCTTCTTGCGGAATCAGCTGATCAATATTTGTCAGCAGGCTGGATTGAAGGTAAGCTAGGTTACAAATATTTGGCAGGGGCTAATTTCAGTCCTATGTGTAAGAGATGAGGAATTATTTACATTATTTACATTTGACTGATATTTGTCCTCATCTTGTTTGTTGTTAACACAACATTTTGGCTGATATACCCTCCAGCCTTCATCAGGTGTCTTGGGGAAATTTTGAACCTACGGTATTTTTCAATGTTTTTATTAATATTATTATTATTATTATTATTATTATTATTATTATTATTATTATTATTATTATTATTATTATTATTATTGTTAATGTTCACGTCACTGCTTGGAATTGAACTCGGAATCTTGGGGTTAGTAGCACATGCTCTTAACCACTATGCAATAATAACATCGCAAAATACCTTAGGAATGAGAACCCAGGTTCGAAATTTCCCCTAGACACCTGAAGAAGGCTGGAGGGTATATCAGCCGAAATGTTGTTATTAACAACAAACAAGATGAGGACAAATATCCATCGAATGTAAATAATGTAAATAATGTACATAAGAAGCTAATTTGTTATTTATTTCTTTGTGGAAAGGCAGTGCACGGACAGAATCCTTAGCAAAATGCTTAGTGGCATTTCATCTATCTTCACGTGCTGAGTTCAAATTCTGCTGAGGTTCACTTTGCCTTTCATCCTTTCATGGTCAATAAAATAAGTACCAGTTGAACACTGGGGTCAATGTAATCAACTTGCTCCTCCTGCGAAATTGATGTCCATGGGCCAAAATCTGGAGCCATTATTTATTTGTTTGTGATGTATGGGCATTATGTGTGTTTGTATGTATGTGTGTTTGTATGTATGTGTGTTTGTATGTATGTGTGTTTGTGTGTTTGTATGTGTGTTTGTATGTGTGTTTGTATGTATGTGTGTTTGTATGTATGTGTGTTGGTATGTATGTGTGTTGGTATGTATGTGTGTTTGTATGTATGTGTGTTTGTGTGTTTGTATGTATGTGTTTGTATGTGTGTTTGTATGTGTGTTTGTATGTATGTGTGTTGGTATGTATGTGAGTGTATGCATATGCATATGTGTGTGTGTGTGTGTGTTTATTTGGATTGTTCATGTAAAAAAGTGGGGCTGTGCACACAGCCTTTGAAGGCTTTCCAAGACATGTTGCATAGTTGCAACTTGTTGCATAGTTGCAGAGATAAACATGCAGGAAATAAAATTTCAGTGGGTTGATATACTGTGAATGAAGGATTGTGCTTATTGGTTAGTGAATAGATTGGGGTGGATTAGGTGGCATGGATGCAACATGGATGATAACAGTGAGGGAATGTCTAAGTGGTAACAACTTGAGAGCAACAGCAGCAGCTGCTGAAGTTATTGTGGTGAGGGTAAAACCAAGGATAGGAGAAAGAGTGCATTTGTGAGCCAAAGGTTCCATTATTGTTATGACATGGGTATACACATCTGGTGTAAAATGGTATTACACAAATAAATAGTTGGCTGTGGTTATCTTAAAATAACCTATCACAGAAAATATATGTTAACACAGAATGCACTCCATACTACTGGAATGTAGGTATGATACTCAGGATTCACTGATCAACTACTAACTGTTAAACCAACACACATCGAACAAACACAGTAAACCAACACAGTCAAACTAACACCACTACCCTCAGACAGTTCACTCAGTTCTTATTTATAGTGATTGGTTAGTCCACCTTCAGTCATGTGGGGGTGTTCAGGATTCTCTCATAACAGTTGTTCAGTGACTTTGTGCCAATCATTAGAGCTGGAATGAATACCTCAAGGCATTTTTTACAGCACTCTAACCAATCGGTCAGCTCACAACAATGTGTGTATGCTACATACTACAAGCTATACATTATAGCTTGCTTTATATTCTTCATGGCTATATATCATAGCTGTTAGGGTATGAGGTTCATTATCCTAAGGTCATAAGTTCAATTCCCAATGGAGAGCATTGTGTCCTTGAGCAATACACTTTATTTCATGTTGCTCCAGTCCTCTCAGCTGGCAAAAATGAATAGTACCTGTATTTCAAAGGGGCCAGCCTAGTAACATTCTGTGTCATGCTGAATCTGCTTGAGAACTATGTTAAGAGTGTGGCTGTGTGGTAAGTAGCTTGCTTCCCAACCACATGGTTCTGGGTTCAGTCCTACTACATGGCACCTTGGGCAAGTGTCTTCTACTATAGACTCGGGCCGACCAAAGCCTTGTGAATGGATTTGGTAGACGGAAACTGAAAGAAGCCCATCGTATATATGTATATGTATATGTATATATATATATATATATATATATATATGTGTGTGTGTGTGTGTGTGTATGTGTGTCTGTGTTTGTGTGTCTGTGTTTGTGTGTCTGTGTTTGTCCCCCACAACATCGCTTGACAACCGATGCTGGTGTGTTTATGTCCCTGTAACTTAGCTGTTCAGCAAAAGAGGCCGATAGAATAAGTACTGGGCTTGCAAAGAATAAGTCCTGGTTTCGATTTGCTCGATTGAAGGCGGTGCTCCAGCATGGCCACAGTCACATGACTGAAACAAGTAAGAGAGTAAAAGAGTAAAAGAGTATGTCTGTGGGGCTCAGCTACTTGCATGTTAATTCCATGAGTTGGCTATTCCATTGATCAGACCGACTGGAACACTCAATGTCATACCTGAAAAGGTGCCTGTTATAAGTTATCACACATTTACTATATGTTTAGATATTCTTATATCTGTCCATTCATCTTCTTTGCCCCCTATTCCTGGAAGGTTCATGGATGTAGAATCCTCAGGTACATCCTCCATAGGGTCCTATCTGTTCCCTCTTGGACACTTGCTTTGGGATCTTGACACATGCAACTTTTGTGCTTACATACCATGACTCCCAAATATTGCAGGCTTATTGCTGGTTGTACAAGCATTAGGTGGAGGCATCATCATCATCATCAATATCTCCATTTAATGTCTGTTTTCCATGCTGACATAGGTTGGACAGCTTGACAGGAACTGGTACAGCCAAGGCCTGCACTAGGTTCCATGGTCTGATTTGGCTTGGTTTCTATAGCTAATGCCAACCATTCTAGAAAGTGTACTCGGTGCTTTTTATGTGGCACCAGCATCGATACTTTTTAAGTGGTTCCAGCACCAATGCTTTTTAAATGGTACCTTGGTTTTAGGATCTCAATACTGTTGTAGTGAGCAGGTCTTCTTGAGTACAGTAATATATTCTTAAAAATGGGCACCCTTTACCTATTGTCAGAATGCATTCCTTATTAACCCATATGACGAACAATGAAGTGTGATATTCTTTGAAACCCTTATCAAATTGCAGCATTTTATTCATGCCAAGCTTGTATTTGTATTGGACCTGCAATTATTTTTATATCCCTGTCCCATATTTTTCTACCCTTCTTAGGTCTCATTACAATATTTTATATGCGTGTTTATTATCTTTATTTCAGAACAAGAAAATTTTCCTTTTAGTAAAAGACAAAGATATCTGCAATGAAGAAATTCTTGAATTACTTTTGGAGTACATTGTTTATGGGAACCTGGATTACTTATTTTCTCAGGAACAGCAAGATAATATTGCCAGTTCTCTGAAAAATGATAAAAACCAGTTAGACTTCAAGAATTCCTCATTGGTAAACATGTGGCATCATTTTGTTAGGTAAAGTTTACCGAAAATATTTTGTTTTAATTATTTTATGAAGAATAGTGGATTTCATTATGGAGCACCATTGTGTCTGTGAGTGAGTGGTTCATTGCATTCATGACAAGGGAGCATCTGTGCAACTCGGGGAGAGCAAACATTACAGAGGATTGATGTTTACATCCCCGTAACTTAGTGGTTTGATAAAAGAGATTGATAGAATAAGTACTAGGCTTACAGAGAATAAGTCCTGGGGTCAATTTGTCCGACTAAATGTGGTGCTCCAGCATGGCTGCAGTCAAATGACTGAAACAAATAAAAGAATAAAAGAAATACCTATGTAGTTGGCATTAAGGAGGGCATCTAGATGTAGAAGCCATGCCAAAGCAGCAGACGGTAGGGCCTAGTGCAGTCTTCAGACTTGTCAGCTCCTGTCAAGCTGCCTAATTTATGCCTGCAAAGAAAGCAGATGCTACATGATGATGATGATGATGATATATGCATATGCTCTCACACACATCCACAAGCATATACACATATATACAAATTTCCCTTCCAAAGCTATTATAAAGGAGCCTTGTCTAAGGTAGAGGGTGATGAGAATCCAAAACCAAATGGTTGAGAAGTAAATCCTTTAACCATACAACTAAGATGGCATTGTCTGTGCTGAGGGTTTACTAAGAGGTAAAGATGTTCGTTTTGGATATTGAGAACCTTTCTGGTAAAGATAAAAATCAATTATTTCATAAGGATAGGAATTAATCATTTGTAAATTACCAAATCTTCATATTTAGGTTGAGCAAATAAAAAAAACGAGACATTAACAAATTTCAGTTCTTACAATACAATATGTGTGTGTGTGTATATATATATATATATATATACACACCCACATATTCATATGCATGCACAAACACATACACATACGTATATATATGTATGTGTGTTGGTAATATGTGGTTTTATTCAGCATGACTAAAATTAACATTAACAATAGACGTTCTGAGTGCTCAGATAGGTGTGCCACCAATATTCCAGTTTGAACATCAGTTGAAATTGTGGTTATGTGATTGTCTTGCTCAAAACGGCTAGAGGTAGCTTCCCTTTGAGTCACTATGTATGTATGCATGTATGTACATGTGTCTATGTACATGTGTCTATGTACATGTATATATGTGTGTGTGTGTGTGTGTGGTGTGTGTGTGTGTGTATATATATATATATGTGTGTGTTGTGTGTGTGTGTGTGTGTATGTATATATATGTGTGTGTGTGTGTGTGTGTGTGTATGTATGCATATATATATGTGTATATCTATATATATATATGTGTATGTATGCATATGTGTATGTGTGTGTGTATATATATATATATTATATATATATATAATATATATATATATATATATATATATATATATATATATATGTATATATCTGTGTGCGTGTATATATATATATATGTGTGTGTATATATGCATATATATATGTGTATATATATATGTGTATGTATGTTTGCATATATATATGTATTTGTGTTTGCATATATATATATGTTTATATATATGTATGTATGCATATATATATATGTATATATATACATACATACTTACCTACATATATATATATTGTTTAGGTTTAGTCGCTTTAAATGGAGCATATATTATTGTAAAAAATATATAATTATAGTTATTATATATATATATATATATATACATATAGTTAAATAAGATTCAGGTAGAAACCTTATAGAATGCTATACAAAGCTTGTCCACAACTGTTGGCTATTTGATGCCATCATGCAGTGGGAATACTTCTGTTGCTGAATACAAGGGGGTGCTGAAATGTTCCTGGCTTTGGTTAAAAGAAAATACAAGAGGATCAGTTAATCATGATTTTACTCATCATATTCCCCGCTCAGATACATACACTCATTGCAGTGGTCTTTCAGTTTACTCTAAACTCTGTAAAAGAACTCGGAAGGTTTGGCCTCCATCCAGGCCTTTCACAATACCCTGAAAGCCAGGAACTTTCCAGCACCACCACCCCTTATATACGTGGGTAATTTCATAGTATCTGTAGAGTTTATCTTTATATATATAAAACTGAAAATGTGTGTCTGTCTGTCTGTTTGTCTGTTTGTCTGTATGTTTCCCTAAAACTTGAGAACTACACAACTAATTTCATTCAAATTTTATACATGCCTTACTTAGGGTCCGGGGAGTGTCATCGGCAAAAAAATTTTTTAACTTTTTGCCTAGGGTGAGCCCACAGCAATATCAAATCTTCTCCACTACGATTCCGTAAAACTTGAGAACTACACAACCAATTCCATTCAAATTTTACACATGCCTTACTTAGGGTCCATGTAGTTTCATGGGGAAAAAAATGTTCAACTTCTTGCCTAGAGCAAGCCCATAGCAATATCATATCTTCTCCACTATTTCAGTATTACGTGTTAAAAGTGAAACAAAAACATTTCTCTATTTTATGTCAGATACTTTCACTTTAACAATAAAAATAATAATAACAATTGAATTATATGTAGTAAGTAATAATTAAAATCAAACTAAAGTAACATGACAAAGGTAAAAATAGCAATTGGTATAAAATTGCATCAATGATTGAACTTGAATTGTCCAGATGGATAATAAAAAATTAAATTAAAGAAAAGACTATTGTCTATAAAGTATACAATGTACTGAAAAAAGAAGATTTGAACACATGGAGGAAAGCACCTTCGAAAAGTGTCTTGGTGCGACTATGAAAGGTAAATTTGCCACAATAGAAGCAAGGTTCAAGTCAACGGAGCGTGCAAGGGAGTACTCGACTCGAACTTGCAAAGTGGAAATATTTTATTTTTACCTTTATATCTGGGACGTAGGACGTCCCAGAAAAAAAGTTTTAATGCCCCCCCCCCCCCCGAAGTAGAGGTAGGCTGGATTGTAGCCACACTTCTATACAAGAGGGAGGACAAGATACAATTGATCGAAATTACAAGAGACAGGCTAACAATTCCAGTCTGTTATATATTTTGAGTATTGTTATCACTAGCAATATCAAGATATAACTGTATTTTGTATTTTATGCGTAGATGTATATATATAGATGTACATGTAATATGTACACATATATCATCATCATCATCATCATCATCGTTTAACGTCCGCTTTCCATGCTAGCATGGGTTGGACGGTTCAACTGGGGTCTGGCAAGCCCGAAGGCTGCACCAGGCCAGTCAGATCTGGCAGTGTTTCTACAGCTGGATGCCCTTCCTAACGCCAACCACTCCGAGAGTATAGTGGGTGATTTTATGTGCCACCGACACAGGTGCCAGACGAGGCTGGCAGACGGCCACGCTTGGATGGTGTTTTTTATGTGCCACCAACACAGGTGCCAGACGAGGCTATATACATGCACTAGCACTATGACCTGGCAACGACGGGTCTTTAATGCTAGTATAAATATAAAAATGATAGAAAATTAAATGAACAAAATTCTCCATTTAGAATCACATGTGATTTTAAATGACGTTGTTCATTCCATTTTGTATCATTTTTCTTTTCATAAATGTGCATGTGTGTGTGTGTGTGTGTGTGTGTGTGTGTACATGTATTATCATCATTTAATGTTTGTTTTCCATGCTAGCATGTATGTATCTATATGAATGTGTATACACGCATGTATTAAGTTTTATGGCTGTTATCTTGAAACCACAAAGTATAAGTGTTTTTAACACACATATAGTTCGTTATCTGATATTTTTATTATCTCACTTCACATTAATTTATTTGAGAAAATCAAGAAGAACCATTAAGTCTTTGCTGTAAATGCGCATTAATTTGAAGTAAGCGTAGAAGTTCTGATTTAATTAAACATCAAAGTTTAATTAAATCAAGAAATGATTTAATTATTTTGATATTGTTTTGTGTTCTCTGTGAGATAATACATCTACAATAAATATGGTTATTTTAATTTCCAGTACAATATCTTGTGTTATAATATTGTTATTACTTTTATAATTATGTTATTACTTAAGATTGTTATTACCTGTATAATAATGTTGTAATAATGTTGTTATTATCTTTAGAAACCTAGAAAGAAACCTGAAGGTTTGTTTAGTATTCACCAACAGAAGTAAGGATTACCAGAAGTGGTGCTGTAAATTTTCAGCATTGGTGAAAAATACAAATTTTATTTGGTTATCAAACTGGGCGAGAAAGGAATTGGTTGAAAATGCTATGTATCATGTTAATGGTTAGTATTACAATATTTAATTCACACACACACATCTGCACATGCATACACATGTACACACACACACACACACACACACACACACACACTGATATACTCTTTTACTCTTTACTCTTTTACTTGTTTCAGTCTTTTGACTGCGGCCATGCTGGAGCACCGCCTTTTAGTCGAGCAAATCGACCCCGGGACTTATTCTTTGTAAGCCCAGTACTTATTCTATCGGTCTCTTTTGCCGAACCGCTAAGTGACGGGGACGTAAACACACCAGCATCGGTTGTCAAGCATTGCTAGGGGGACAAACACAGACACACAACATACACACACACACACACACACACGTATATATCTATACATATATACGACAGGCTTCTTTCAGTTTCTGTCTACCAAATCCACTCACAAGGCATTGGTCGGCCCGAGGCTATAGCAGAAGACACTTGCCCAAGATGCCACGCAGTGGGACTGAACCCGGAACCATGTGGCTGGTAGGCAAGCTACTTACCACACAGCCACTCCTGCGCCTATATACAAATATATGCACATATCAACTTGCAGTACTTACTTTTAAAGTCTGGTCTTTATTCCATCAGCCTCTTTGTCAAATTGCTGAGTTACAAGGATGTAAACAAACCAACACTGGTTGTCAGGCGGTTGTTGTAACAACAAACACTAACATATCCCCCCCACACACACACACACATATGGAATGAGTCTCCACACAGTTTCGATTTACCAAATTCACTCACGGAATTGGTAGGCCCAAGGCTAGAGTAGAAGACACTTGCCCTAGGTTCTGCTCTGTGGGACTGAACCCGAGACCACATGCTTGCAAAGTGATCTTCTTTACCACACAGCCATGCCTGCTTCTGCATTATTTCTGTCTGTTATGTATCATTCACAAATATTGGTTAGTTAGTGACTATAATGGAAAACAAGGTGCCACACGGTGGGATTGAACATGGAATCAGGTGGATGCAACAAAACCAGGCTTCAGTCTATGATATTTTCATTCTCATATTCTTTTACTTGTTTCAGTCATTTGACTGCAGCCATGCTGGAGCACCACCTTGAAGGGTTTTCAGTCGAACAAATCGACCCCAGGACTTATATCTTAAGTCTAGTAGTTATTCTATCAGTCTCTTTTGCTGAACTGCTAGGTTACAGGAACATAAATACACCAACACCAGTTGTCAAGCAGTGATGGTGGACAAACAAACTCACACACACACACAAACACACACACACATATATATATATATATATATATATATATATTATATATATATATATATACATATACGATGGGCTTCTTTCAATTTCCATCTACCAAATCCACTTACAAGGCTTTGGTTGGCCTGAAGCTATAGTAGAAGATACTTGCCCAAGGTGCCACACAGTGGAACTGAACCTGAAACCATGTGTTCAGGAAGCAAGCTTCTTACCACACAGTCACTCCTATATTATATAATGATATTTCTTATGTTAATATTTGTAAGCAGAACTGACTTGGCTCTCAGTGAAGCAGCAAGAAAATGCCTGCCATTTACTCGCTTCCATGCACAGTTCCCTTCAACAATTACTGGTACAGGTGAAAGAGGTGGATTCATTTATTTACTGCAGCAATACAACATACCAAACTTTTGTACAGAAGTGAGTATATGTTTCTTTATATATTACCTATTTTATATCAACCACCACTACCACCATCCACTACAACAACTACTACTACTACTACTAGTAGTAGTAGTGTTTTGGTGGTATGGGTAGGTGGGGGGAATGTCCTTGATTGCGTTGGTGGTACCAAGTTGTTGCTTGTGATCATTGTAGTGATGGTGATGATGATTATCTCAAGAGGCAGAGGCCATTTTTATAAGTCAAGGATTTATATATTGTGTGTTATTTGACATGTCTGTATCTGTCGTCTATGTAATTCAAATACGTACCACTGGCAACTTTGAGTCACTTCTTTGAGTTCAATTTTGCTTAAATTTTGCAAATTACGTGGGCCATAAATGCTTTCTACTCTTTTTATTTTTTTTTTTGTAATAAGGCTTAAGTCTTTTGGTTACTGGAGTTGAGGTTGGGTAATTGTAATGATGACATCTAATGAGACGGAAACATGTCTCCATGAATGTCCGCTTACTCTTTATAATAATCCTGTCTTTTCTTTAATGTCATGTCAATTTTGGAGAAATCTTTAAACATGAGATTATCCCTGTTTCTTAAGTGGAGCTGTTTTTAATTGCCATTTGGTAATTATAACATATCCTCTTGTGATGGAGATAATTTTATGAAATCAAGAATCTAATAAATCAAAAATACAATTATATTTGATATACATGGATTTCCCTGACAAAATTCTGTGCTGCATATATATATATATATATATATATATATATATATATATATATATATATATATATATGTATATATATATATATATATATATATATATATATATATATATATATATATATATATATATATATATATATATATATGCCACACAGAATTTTGTCAGGGAAAAGGTTGCGGTTTCAAAGCGATGAAAATATTTTGAGAAATTAAATTTAAATGTTGAAGTGAATCCAACGCGTTTTGTGTGCTTTTAAATGGTTTATAAACACCTTCCACACTGCAATTGATTATATACATACACACACACACACACACACACACACACACAC
Source organism: Octopus sinensis (assembly GCF_006345805.1). NCBI lineage: Eukaryota > Metazoa > Mollusca > Cephalopoda > Octopoda > Octopodidae > Octopus > Octopus sinensis. The sequence goes on along the minus strand of NC_043013.1, from coordinate 2,117,817 downwards.
ACACACACACACACACACACATATATATATAATCATTATTATTATGGTCTGGCTTCAACCAGGCTGCAGCAACAAAGTCCACCTGCTACACTTCTCAATCCAGCATCACTGCTCCAAGGTTTTGAATATATTCCAGGCCAGTTTCTGCAGTCATATTATCAATATAAGGCTGACAACATCTTCTTACATCACCATGAAGTGGGTTCCAGAAGACTAATTTGGATGCTTCAGTTCAGGGTGGCACATGCAGATAGTTGCAGCTGCCTTTGCCTGATCTTCTCACTAACTTTTGGCAGGTCTCCTTGAAGACATTCATTTGTCCTATGTTGATGCCATTTCATATTTGGGGCCATTTGTAGCGTCCTTGAGTAGCAGCCATCTAGCTCCTTTGATTTTATATAAATGTTATTGAATATGACAAGTGTCTGAAGAAGAGTGGAGAGTACTATGGCTGGAATAGTGACCGTAACAACCAAGATGATGACGCTAGTCTTAATATGTCTGTCTGTAATACAGTACAGATATTCACATATTTATCCTAAATCATAAGTTGTTACCCTCTTCACAGGTTTGTTGATTTGGCTATGAAACGATATCTCCTGGTTTCTTCTGACCATTCCCGATGTCTGTCACTTCATCATCAACTTAGTGAGGTGGAACAGGAAGTTTCCAGCATCGATCAACTGAGAGAACATACATCAATGTTAATAGAGCAATGCCAATTAGTAAGTTTGTTTTGTAATCTGACAATAACACTGTATAACATGGTTTTGTTCCTCTGGTTTGTGGGTTCTTATCAAACTATCCAACCCCTACCAGTATAGAAAAAGGGGAAAAGGGACATTAATGATTATGATAGCAGTAAGACAATTAATTAGAAGAATCTTTAAAGAAACTGAAAAATTGCTCTGAAGTATTTGCTCTGATGCTTTACATTCTAAGTTCAAACCCTACCATGGCCTACATGGGTGACAAAATCAGTTGATTGTCTTTTTTAACACAATCTACTTTGGATGTCTTTAGAAGATCCCAGTTTGTGGCAATCATTCAAGCTTGATCTTCTGGTTTGAAAATACTTTCCACATTCCCTCCTACCACACCTAGTGGCTATAAAAAGGATTCTGACCCCTGCCTTCCCTCATGATTAAGCAAGAGAAAATGAGTAATTAGTAGCAGGCTCTAGTAATTAATAGTGTTTCCAATTTTGGCAAAAGACTGTCAAAAATGAAGTAGGTGGGGGAGGGAGTAAGTGGATTACGTCAACCCCAGTACTCTACTGATATTTCCTTTTATCAACTCAGGAAGAATGCTGTAAGGCTAAGTTGACCTTGGTGGAATTTGAACTTAGAACATAATGAATCATAAGAAATGCTGCTAGACATTTTGTCTGATGTGCGAACGATTCTACCAGCTCACCTCCTTGCTCTTTATATTTTTTTTTTGCTGCTTTTGTGGATTCCCATGGCTCTCACCATCCGATTCCATTATTATGAATTTGTATTGGGAGCTTGAGTCATAGTGAATCGTTCATTAGCTGATTATGCAACCGTGGATGCATTACAGTTCATCTCTTGATAGAGCTTGGTGATCCTGACTGTTGATCTTCTGGGATCCCTCTGCTCAGCATCAGCGCAAGAAGCACCATTGGCTCAGTTGAGCTCATCTGCTACTTCTTTACATTCCGCCACACTGCAGTCCCATGACTTTACTGCATCTCTGGCAGGGTAGCTGAATGGGTGCTATGCTTTGCCAAAGGACAGCCCATAACTATGCAGAGCACAGTTGTCACTCTGTGGGGTATTTTCAAAGCACCCTTATACCAAATACCTAACTCTAGTAATTAATAATAATGACTAATTTTATAAATTACAACAATTTCATTCCAAGTAAATACAGCCAAGCAGAAAATATTGATCTCTCCTCGATACAAAACATTGGAAAGGAGCAAATGAAAAATATATTTTCTTTCTAAAGTCAGTGCTATTATTTCTTTGCCAGAATTCTAGAATGTTGCTGCAACAAATTGGTCAAAATGGCACAATTATTAAACAACAGGAAAATTTTGTGTGTTTACAGAAGAAGGCAATATATAAATTAAGGAAGGTTTGTATGTTAATTAACAGTAATCAGTGATGTAAATTATGGCTAGAGCATTCCCTGGTTGTGTGAAGTGGATGACGTAAAAAAAGAAATCTTTTAGAAAACCTAACAATCTGTCTGTAAAGAATTGTCTTTAGAGTGAATTGTTTTGTTTGGTTATGTGTGTGTGTGTGAAGGTACATGGCTCAGTGGTTAGATCTTAGGGTTTACAATTGTGAGGCTGTGAGTTAGATTCTTAGATGCTGCTGTTTGTTGTGTTCTTGATCAAGAACACTTTTTTTGATGTTACTCCTGTTCCCTCATCTGTAGAAATGAGTTGCAACATCACTGGTGCCAAGCTGTATCGGCCTTTGTGTTTGCTACCCACCAATGCTTGACAACTGGTGTCAGTCCATTTACATCCCTTAACCTAATGATTTGGCAGAAGTATCAAGCTTTAAAAAATCATAAAAAGTACTGAGGCTGATTTGTTCAACAGAACCCTTCATGACGGTGCCCCAGCATGGCCGCAGGCTAATGACTGAATGAAGTGAAACATTACAATAAAGACATTGAACTGAGGATATACATTAAAAGTAATTTTTGTTATATTTCATGAGATTCTAAGTTCCTAGACCCCTAATGTCCTAAAGGTCTCATTATGTCAGTTAACTCTTGTGATATTTCTTTGTCAGTCACTGCCAGAATTCCAAACTGCTCACCAGAGAGCTGTCTTCAAAACTGTCCAGATAGTTGTAGACACCAAGAAGTTAGTGGAATCACTAAATGTTGAAGAACTTGGTCAGTTAAAAGTGATGCCCAAACCTGTCCAGGAAATTGTAGATATTTTTGCAGCAATTATAATAATTGGTGAGTACTGTGATGATAATGTTGTGTGATAGAAAAATGTTTTGTAATATATTGGCTTGTCCGGAAAGTTCATGCCGATTTATTGTAGTTTACTTTTCGACTTATTTTAGAACATGGTTGAGTCCGTAAAATAGGATTTGACTACACCTCCATTTAGAGCACAGTTTTTGTGGAAGAAAGTTCATGTTCCTATAACCTGTGTTAATTTTGTAACCCTTTAAAATGGAAGATGAGAAAGTTCATTTTCAGTACTTGATGCTTTGGGAACCAGACAAAAATTGCTGCAGCTCGGCAGGTATGTGTTACCCCACCCTCCATATTCACCAGATATTGCTCCTTTGGATTTCCACTTATTCAGGTCTCTGCAGAATAGTCTTAATGGTAAAAATTTCATTTCCTTGGATGACGTAAAAAGATACCTTGACTAATTCTTTGCCATGAAACCACTTCACTTCTGGGAAGAGGGTATTTTCAAGTTAAAGGGAAAATGGAGATGCATTGTGCAACAAAATGGTTCATATTTTGTTGATTAAAAATGTAATGGCAAGTATTTATTGACCTTTTTCTTTCCTTTAAAAATCAGCACGAACTTTCAGGACAACCCAATAATAAATATCCAGTAGTGCAGATCACTTAAAGTGGAGGGAAGTTGTGGAAGAAGGAGATCAAAGAAGATATGGGACGAAATATTGAGTTCAGTTCAAAATGTTAAACCTTATGAAGAAGATGACAAAGGACCAAGATATGTGTCACATTGCTGTACTCATGATGACCCATCCACCATAACAGAATTCAGATCCTGAAACAAAGGTACCACATAAAAAGGGAAAGGTGTGGGTGCTGGTGCCAGAACCATGTGATTGCAGACTGAACTTCTTAATTGCAAGGTCATATCTACACCTGTAAGACCATATCAGCTTAAGTGATAGATTGATAGTTGTTGTTATTCAAAACCAGGTAAACTTCACCTGGGCAGGCTTATGATCAAAGATATTCTTTGTTTATAATTATCATCTACTATCATCATCATCATCAACATTTAACATTCATTATCTATGTCGAATGGCTTAACAGGAACTAGCAAGGCCAGGGGCTTCACCAGGTTCCATAGACTATTTTGATTTTGTTCCTATGGCTGGGTGCTTTTCCAAATGCCAGCCACTTTACAGAGTGTACTAGGTGCATTTTGCATAGCACCATCACAAGTGTTTTTACATGGCACCAGCCCCGGTGCTTTTTATGTGGCATCTTGGTTTTAGGATCTCAATTCTGTTGCGGTGGGCAGGTTTTGTCAAGTACAGCAATGTGCCACATATCCTGGTCCTTTGTCATCTCCTTCGTAAGGTTCAGTGTTTTGAGATTGGCCTTCAGAGTTATATAGTCTCCTTTATTTGAAGAAGCATGTGATTTAACGGTGATGAATGAGAACAAAGAACAATGGTTCTTGAACGATACATTGTAATAGATATCCAGGTACAATGTGGACTTTTAGAAATATAATTTAACACTTTAGAAAATACATACTAAAACTTAAATATGTTGAATATTATTTAATTATCATAATTGCATGGTTTCCACTGGAAGAGCTGCTGAAACAGCTGCCTCTCTCGGTTTTACTTTTGTTGTTGCCATTCATGTTGCTTTTCAACTCCTTCAGTAGAAACCTGTTGCTGCTACCAATATACAAGCTCAGCCTTCTACCCTGCATCTTCAACATTATTATACCTCTCACTGTTACCTTTTGTGTTGTTGTGATCATTATGTTGAGGTACAAATCAATGAGCAACCATTTCACATTTTGTTCATGTCTAACATTGTTCTTCAGCTTGGTCTTGGACAGCAGGTTGCAAGTCCCATAGACTTTGCCTCTGTTAATGGGTTAGAACCTGCCCCACACATCACCATGAGTTTCCATTCAATCACTTCTTTAAGGGTCAACTAAATACTGCTTTATTGTTAGCAGTGTGCGGGTATGTCAGTTTTCCTTTGAATAGATTTCTTTGGTCACTCTCAAACAAATTCCTTGGGAAAGGAAACAGAGCTTGTTGAGGCAGTCACCAAAGCTCCTCCTGGATTTGGGCAAATATTAAAGACACCTTATTCAGAATAATAGTGGCAAAGTTAGTTTTGCTTTTGTTTTACCCATAATTTTTCTAGACAAAGTGTGTGTGTGCATGTGTGCATGATCGTGTGTGTGTGTGTTGTGTGTGTGTGTGTGCGCGTGTGTGCGTGATCATGTGTGTGTGTGTCTACTTTTGTTTTTGTTGTTGCTGTCTGTGCATATGGCACCAAAGTCACCTCCAATACTCAAAAAGATTCATATCTTTTACCTTTGTTTTGGTGCAAAATAATTGTGTTCATGTTTTTTTCTTTTCTACTATTTATCATCTGTGGTAGCATTTGGATATTTCTTTGAGGTAGGGCATATACCTGTGTTGCTTTGTTAAAAATTCAACAAAAGTTAAAGTAAATTGAACCAAAAATTTTGCACTAGAATATAATTTTTTTTTTTTCCCCAAAGGGGCAAAAAGAAGAAATAAATATAATTAATAAGTACCATTGTTCTACAGTAGTATACTAATAAAAGAAGAAACTGCCTACACTTCTAAGACTACATAGTAATAGCCAACTTACAGAGCTAAAAATAAACACATCTTCAAAATGCAAAAGCAACAACAACAGTAACAATAACTGCAATAATAATGTTCTGGATGGAAGACGTGGTGGGTGTTACAAACGAACAAAATAATCTTGAAATTTATAGGAAAATTTTATTTTGTTCTCAAAGCTGCAATAACATTATCTAATCACAATTGATGACAAGGAAAGAGTGTTATTGGTGAACCAGCAAACCTACTCACTTATATTCTATTGCTATAATGATAAAGTATTCCTTTAGGGATGTCAAGAAAATAAACAATTGCAAATCTCTCCAAATAATTTATAAGTAGATGTTGAAAACTAACAAGGTTATCATCAATCTACCAATGTTTGTTGGTTACCTAGGGACACTTATCAAGTACAAAATGATGAATCTAACTTCATCTCTTACAGCTAGGATGGAAATGTAAAACAAAGATGTAAGAAAACAGAAAACTGAGAATAGTTGTATTTATGAGCTGAGGATTTACCAAATAAGGGCTGAAATATTTGTTTAAAACACAAAATACTGTAACATCTAAAGAAAGTAGCTGAAAGGGAAATAGGGAATATGAATCTAATTAGAAAATATTCTAATTATGAGAGAAGAGTGTTAAGACACAAATACTTCTTGGAGGGAGATGGTAAAGATTTTTAAAGGACTTTCTTGTAAACACTATCATCAAAAGTGTTCCATCCATGACTACCTTATTGTCCTGTGGGTCCTTTTTTTTAAGGTTGTAGGGTGTGGTTTCAAAGAGTTTTGATTGGTTAACTATCAGGTTCAATGTGTAACTGAAATTGCCATTCTGTAAGTCAGAGCACTAATTTAAACAAACTGTTGACATGTAATATGCTATAACTTACTGACAGACCAAAATATAAACACTATGTAAGAGTGGTGCCAGATTAACTATTAAGCAAATAAGAAGCACATTCTTAGGGCATCAAGAGAAAAGGGACACCACAGAAATGGTAAGTAACTGTAAACTTGCAAAAATAATATTCAAAGTGGTTTATATGGTTGAAAATATAATTTTAAAGTATTCATGGTGTCATAGAGAGGATCTGGTCAAAGACTTTGAAATTAACAAAAGTAGGAGAAAACTTTAACCTTTCAAATATAAGTGATGTGGAGGAAGTATACAAAAATAAACATTTTCCATCTTACTATTTGTTTTGTTTCATTTTGAAAAAAAAAAAAATTATTTTATGAGCTATTATTGTATATATTTTGAATTACATATATATATATACTTGTGCCGGTGACACATAAAAAGCACCGACCGATCATGACCATTGCCACCCTCCCCTGGCACCTGTGCCGGTGACATGTAAAAAGCACCCACTACACTCACAGAGTTGTTGGCGTTAGGAAGGGCATCCAGCTGTAGAAACACTGCCAGACCAGGCTGGAGCCTGGTGCAGCCTCCTGGCTTCCCAGACCCCGGTCAAACCGTCCAACCCATGCTAGCATGGAAAACAGACGTTAAACGATGATGATGATATATATATATATATATATATAATAAAATACAAAATACACAGTTATATCTTGAGGTAGGTAGTAATAACAATACAGACTGGAGTTGTAGTGCTCCAGATGAGTTATATTCCACTTCTTAATTTGAGTGGAGGCAGTGCGAGCAGGAACTAAAAGAACATTACTAAGATCCACACAGAAAGATCAAATACATGGATATATTCATATATTCATTTATATCTACAGAACGGATATAAAATCTGACATATATTAATATAATAATATATATAAATAGATAAAAATCATATAATATATATAAATATATAAGAATCAGTGTTACATATTTTAATACGTCATTTTAAAATGTCCTTTTATGTTTTATTATCCAAAATTTTTAATTTACCAATGTTTTATAACTTTAAGCATAAATTCACTGTGTTTTGTATGTAACACTGATTGTTATGTAATTATATATATTATATGATTTTTATGTATTTATATATATTATTATATTTATATATGTCAGATTTTATATCCGTTCTGTAGATATAAATGAATATATGAATATATGTATGTATTTGTTCTTTGTGTGTGGTTTTTAGTAATGTTCCTTTAGTTACTGCTCGCATTGCCTCCGCTCAGATTTAAAAATATATATATATATATATATATATATATATAGGGACATCAACATTTTTTTAATGCTTAGGGCCTCTCTGGCTTTGCATAACAGAAAATACAAGTACTAGGTAACAAAGAAGAATACAAATACTTGGTAACATATTAGCACATGAAATATACTGGTTCCTTAAAAATGTTTAATAAAACAGAATGAGAGATCCTAGTGTTGCAGACTCATGGGTGCTGGTGCTATGTAAAGCACCTGTACCATATAAGAGTGCTTGTGCCAGTGTCATGTAAAGGCGCCTGTGCTGGTGTCACATTCAAAGCACCCATTGCACTCTGTAAAGTGGTTGGCATCAGGAAGAACATCCAGCTGTGGAAACTGAGCCAAAACAGCTCTGTCAAACTGTCCAACCCATACCAGCATGGAGAACGGACGTTAAATGATGATGATGATGATGAATAACTAATCTTATAAAATCTCTGACATGGACACTAGAATGAAGATAATCAGAGAGTGGATTTAACCCTTTAGCATTTAAACTGGTCATGTGAATTAATAAGCATTGCATTTGACAGAACAATCTGAATGCTAAAGGGTTAATAAAGGATTTGGTTTGAAATTCAAAGAACATTACCAAATATGGCAGACATCTGAAGAAGGCCTGAGTGCACAATGGCTGACATACTGTAACTATAACAATCAAAATGAAGACACTAGTTCTAATATAGTGAAGGCATATGACTCAGTGGTTAGAGCATCAAGCTTATGATCCTGAGGTTGTGAGTTTGAATCCTGGACTGGGCTGCATGTTGTGTTCTTGAACAAGACACTTTATTTTACGTTGCTTCAGTTCACTCAGCTGTAGAAATGAGTTGCGACATCACAGGTGCCAAGCTGCATCTGCTGTTGCCTTTCCCTCAGATAACAAGGATGGTGTGAAGAGGAGAGGCTGGTATGCATGGGTGGCTGCTAGTCTTCCATAAACAACCTTGCCCGGACTTGTGCCTGGGAGGGGAACTTTCTAGGTGCAATCCCATGGTCAGTCATGACCGAAGGGGGTCTCAGATGAGTCCTAATATATCACTGTATTAATAATATATTTCTTTGTATTGGAAAACACATTTTTTTTATTTGATATTTTCACATGAATTCCTTGTAGTTTGTTCAGAACAACAAATTCCCAAAGTCCTTCTTCAACATTTCTATCCCTTCATAGTCTCATCTTCAGAATGAAGTGATAGTGGTATGTGTTACTGCTTCTTAATTGTAAGTAAATTCAATGTGATCAGGGCAGAGATTACTGTAAGAATTTGAAGTTTTGAGCATTAAATTTATATACTCTGTTAATATTGAAGGTGGTGGCTCGTAAGAAAGGTGAACAGGCATTCACAGAAACTGGTATAGTGAGAGAGGATTGTCCAGTAGATAGGTTTTCATTTTCATTTTTTGACTTTATGTTAGAGCGTGCTCTTTGAGGGAGAAAAGGATATCAAAGCTTATGGATCACAGCTGAGTGCCGCTTGATCTCTGAAGAGGGGAACCAGAACTAGGGTGAACAGTACATAAAATTATCTTCAAATTTTGACTCAAGACTAGCAGTTTCAAGGGGGTGGGGTGAATTGATTAAATCAACTCTGTACTCAGCTGGTACTTATTTTATTGACCCTAAAAGGAAGAAAGGCAAAGTTGAGCTCAGCAGAATTTGAACTCAGAAAGTAAGGACCACTGAGATTTTTACCTCACATGTCAATGATTCTACCAGGGAACACTAAATGAGGTTCCATATCAGGCCTCACAGGAAATTACCCATATGTTTAGGCAACTGAACTAAATAGGGGTCTACCCCCACTGAGAAATATTTCCTGCTGTTTAATCTCTAATAGTTAATTTCACAACTGAGAGAGAATTACTGTTCTCAGACCAAGTTTGAGAGCTTGTGACAGAACATGTTCCTCTGAAGGTGCCAAAAAGTGTTATGAAGGTTTTGAGCTGAATGGGTATAATTTTAGGCCTAGTGTAAGTGTATAAATTTACACATTTGTAATGGCAAAATTATTTTTCCCTATTGATGTAATGCTTAAAAATATTTTTATGCTAATTTTGATTTTCATATTTTACAGTTAAATCTTCCACATCAGAACTAACATGGTACAAAGGGGCCAAACGACTAATGGCTAACTTAGAAAGGTATCTTACATTTTATCTCTTTATTAATCCTTCTGTTTCATCCACTCTGAGATCACTTGGGGTTCTGTGATAAAAAAAGCTATCCAGTTTTAAAATCTTTATATCTAAATTAAAGGCTTCCATCATAATTTCGTTTAGGGAACTTTTGTCAAGTTATGTTCTCAACACCAGCTTAAAATTAAGTTATTTCTACTTAACACTGGAAAACAGACGTTAAAGGATGAGGATAATGATGATAATGATGATGATGATGATGAATTTCGAAATTAATTGGAAAACAGACAACCTGTTTTGATTTGGTATTACATAATATTGCTTTAATTAATAATTCATTGCAAACAACTATAAGACTTTCTTCCTAATTTATTGATTAAAATGTTTTTTTGGACATATTGTATTCTTTAGTGCTGAACATAGGTGAGGTTAATGTTTATGATGAGATTACTGTTATAATTAATCTGGTAATGCATGTAATTCTATTTTCTTTTAGAATGGCTGATGAGTTGTGTAATTCAATAGTCTGAAAGTCTAATACCAGATACAATTACAGATTTGTTTGCTAGAGGTCTCTAGAAAAGACACACACATAGCACATAAATATATATATATATATATATATATATATCATCATCATCATCATTTAACGTCCGTTTTCCATGCTAGCATGGGTTGGACGGTTCAACTGGTGTCTGGGAAGCCAGGAGGTTGCACCAGGCTCCAGTCTGATCTGGCATTGTTTCTACAGCTGGATGCCCTTCCTAACGTCAACTACTCCATGAGTGTAGTGGGTGCTTTTTACGTGCCACCAGCACAGGTGCCAAGCGAGGCTGGCAATGGCCATGATCGAGTAATGCTTTTTACCGATCTTGGCTGTTGCCAGCCTTGCCTGGCACCTGTGCCGGTGGCACTTAAAAGCACCCACTACACTCACAGAGTATATATACATATACATATACATACATGCATACATGTATATATACATACATGCATACATACACACACACAAGTGCAGGCATGGCTCTGTGCTAAGAAGCTTGCTTCCCAACCACATGGTTCTAGGCTCAGTCCCACTGCATGATATCTTGGACAAGTGTCTTCTACTTTATCCTTGGGCAGACCAAAGCCTTGCGAGTGGGTTTTGTAGACAGAAACTGAAAGAAACCTGACGTATATATGTATGTGTGTGTGTGTATCTTTGTGTCTGTGTTTGTCCCCCACCGCTGCTTCACAACTGGTGTTGGTGGGTTTACATCCCCATAACTAAGCAGTTTGGCAAAATTAGCCAATAGAATAAGTACCAGGCTTGAAAAACAGTACTGGGGTTGATTCATTCAGCTAAGAACTCTTGAGGGTAGTGCCCCAGCATGGCCACAGTCTAATGACTGAAACAAGTAAAAGATATATATATATATATATATATATATATATACATATATATATAACGCGAAGCTTTATGAAAATAAACAAAAGACGAAGGCAGGTGGAGTACAAACAAACAATTGTATTAGTATAACGCTCAGGAATAGAAAAAGTCTTTTACATTTTGAGCCTATGCTCTTCTACAGAAAGGGACACAGAAAAAACAAGGAGAGAAATAAGGAGAGAAAAAAATGTGTGTAGTGGCTAATGATCTATCATGGCGACTATATATATATATATTATTTGATTTTCTGACTGAAGAAATTGTAATAGGAGCTACCTTAGATGTTTTTCTTTCATGTACACTTTTGAAACATGTAATGGTAAATAAATAATACCAAAGTTTTTTCCTGTCTCCTGTTCCGATACGTGATCACTATGCAAATACAATTTTCCAGTGTTTTCCAACTCTTATGCATGCTTCAGACAATTATAATATCTACATGCAATTTTGGAATACCGAAATATGCAAACGTGCATCACGACTGTTATGTTAGAAAGATGATGATTATGGTATTGATGATGATTGTCTATAAACCATGATTCTTCTGTCCAATATCCACAAACTGTCTCTACCTAAATCAGTTTCTTAAAACAGATCTATGGACTGTACAGTTCCATTTCACTGAGCTTCTTCTGCTCCCATCTCTCTCTTTTTTTCTTTCTTTCTTTCTTTCTCTGTCTATCCCCGTCCCTCTCTCTCTTCCTTGAGTCTATACATAAACTAATATTTTTTATTCCTATTTTTAATATATTGAAAAGTTGCAAAATAAAACTCAAAAAACATCTAATTCTTGAATGTCGATTCTTTCAATTATTAGGTTCATTGGGGAACTAATGACATTTGATGATTACACAGTGTCTTTGTCACATCTAGAAATATTGCAGGATTATGTTAAGAAGGAAAACTTTAATCCAGAATATATTGATAAAATTTCGGCTGGAAATTCATCTTGTAAAATTTTGTGTCAATGGGTAATTAATGTTACAAAGTATGTATATTTCTTTTAAATCTCCTTTCTGCATTAAATTAACGAAGATTATATTTGAATCTGTCTACAAGTAGATATTTCTGTGTTTCCAAATTAGTTTTTAAAGTTGAAAATCCTTCTTTGTGATAAAACATTATTTTTTTTTAGTGGCTGTGTGTTAAGTAGCTTGCTTACCAACCACATGGTTCTGGGTTCAGTCACACTGCGTGGCACCTTGGGCAAGTAAATGTCTTCTACTATAGCCTCGGGCCAACCAAAACCTTGTGAGTGGATTTGGTAGATGGAAACTGAAAGAAGCCCATCGTATATGTATGTGTGTGTCAGTGTGTGTCCCTCCACCACCACCACCAAACATCATTTGACATCCGATGCTGGTGCGTTTATGTCCCCATAACATAGCGGTTCGGCAAAAAGAGACTGAAAGAATAAGTGCTAGGCTTACAAATAATAAGTTCTGGGGTTGATTTGCTCGACTGAAAGGTGGTGCTCCAGCAGCACCGCAGTCAAACAAGTAAAAAAATAATTCCAATTCATATTTGCAAAGTTTTGAACATTTACATAAACTGGTGGAATTAATGCTTTTTAATTCCAATCAATCATGAAGTTAGATTGACTGAATAAAGTAAGAAACTTTTCTAAAAGTTGCTGTAAAATAGTAAATAAGATTTTAACTTATTCCTAATGTGTCAACTTAACTGGTCCACCAAAGTTGCATGATGATCTCAGTAGTGCTGGGGATATGGAAAAAAAATAACCCTCAGTGGTTGGTATTAGTGGGGGCACCCAGCCATAGAAACCATTCCAAAGCTGGTATTGGAGCATGATGCAGTTCTTAGATGCACTGGATCCTGTCAAATCATCCAACCCATGCCAGTATGTAACATGGGCATTATTGATGGGGGTGATGTGATTCTTCAGGCAAATCACTTCATCAGAGAATGAAAGAATATGATAGTTTAACAGATGTAATGAAGTAATTGAAAGTGAAATGTGGGTTAGTGGGAGGAGACTGAACAGAGGGAGAAAGGGTCAGAACAAGTAGTAAAGTTTGACAAAAGGGTCAGACAAAAGAGACCGAGAGAGAGAGAGAGAGAGGGGGAGAGAGAGATCAGCAAGAACATTTGAAGTAGGGGAATAAAATAAGATAAAAAAAAGAGTAATTTGAGATTATGGAAAAAAAAGAAAGAAAACAACTGAAATGAAGAAGAAAACCAAAGTTAGTGACTAAATCCACCAAGGCAACAGATATTTAATTTAGTTAGAATTTAATGTGATGCTTTAAAACAAAAAGTGACCAAAGAAATTAGTTTCCAGTTGACACTCTCCTAAATATGACCTATCTTAGCAACATATATATATATATATATATATTTCAAATGAGGGTGAGAAATTAGATATTAATTTAGTTAACATCGATTTTACACCAGTGGTCTAGCAGATAAAAAAAACTGACGGTTCAGTAAAATTGTATTATATACGTATTAGAGGGAAACCACTATGTGGACACCCATATGCTAGAAATAGATCCGCTACGGTCTCACCACTAAGAAATGTTCTCAAGAAAAATTTAGCAAAACAACCAAAATGTAATCGAGCAAGACAAAAGAAAAAGTAATAAAAAATGGATTATTCGTAAAATATTTTTATTACTTTTTCTTTTGTCTTGTTCGATTACATTTTGGTTGTTTTGCTAAATTTTTCTTGAGAACATTTCTTAGTGGTGAGACCGTAGCGGATCTATTTCTAGCATATGGGTGTCCACATAGTGGTTTCCCTCTAATATATATATATGTCTACGGTGTTTGTTTGAAGTAGAGTAGATAACAATAGATGAGATGCATGTAAATCAGTTGGAAATATATGTATTCTAAGGATTCCAGATGAAGAGACAATCATGCCTCTTTTGCAGATATAAGTGAAAGCATTGGATTAAGTGTTGCTAGAGAAGGAGTCAGGCTCTGATTCTGACCAGTTAATCACACAAGTTTTAACTGGGGAAATCGAGGGAAAATGGGTCTAGAAAATATTGTATGCTTAAGTAGTTTGCTTCACAAAAACAGATTTGGGTTCAATTCCTGTGCAGTTCTTTGAGAAAATAATTTTCTATCATGGCCTTGAGTTGATCAATGCTTTATGAGTGGAATTTTATAGATGCAAATTGCATGAATATGCAACACCTACCAACCTAACCTATAAGAGGGGAGGGTGTAACATGGTACATCAATCTGGAGTACACAGAGCCAAGGAGGAGCCAAAAGTTGTCTGTTGTGCTCCTCCTTAATAAACAAATGACTTCACTACTCCCTAAAATTTTGAAAAGATCATCTCCTCAAAAGGCTCTACCTTACCATATTGTTTTAGTAGCCATTGTAAAGCTATATGTCAAGCTTCATCTCTTTGGTTTAAAGGATACCTGAATGATAAAAGAATGGGAACAATTTCTGTTTCAGTATGGAATCAAGTTTATTTTAACACTTTGTCCATTTTGTGTCATACCCTTTTTTTTTGCACTAATAGTCTAATTTTGTTATAAATTACACATTTTTTTGATTTCTCTAATTTTTTAACCATTTATATGTTCTAGTACCACATTGATATACAGCATAGGTATCACCAGTGCATTCCATAGTACAAAACAAATATATTCGTTCTGTATCATAGAAGCCACCTGTGATACTTATGGTATTCAAAGTGATAAAAGATTTAGCCAGGTTTAATAATTGCATATTCTTAGATAAATTTAATTTTAGAAACACCAATTTGGAAATCACTCCCTAAATATCAAGAATTTTTAATTCAAATTCTTTGAAATAACTTTTTTTTCTTCAAAATACTAGGGAATAATTCATTAAGGGTTCATGTTTAAAAATCAATCAATTGTAATTATTTTTCAATAATCATTCTTCCCCAAAGTCAATATTCTGCAACAATTAATCAGTCATGATGCTTCAGATCTGATCCTATGGCACCAAATTAATCAACATATATTTTCCTCTCCTTTTATGGAATTTGCGTATCAGCTATAACACAACAATGATGAAGAAAGTGAAGCCGCTGCATGAGAAAGTCAAAGAAACTGTTTCATTTATAGCTGAAGCAGAGAAACAGTTAAATACATTCAAAGATAAACTCAAGGTAACCAACTAAAATTTACAACATACATGATATTTATTTTAGTTCAGGATTTAACCATATATAATTAATATTGGCTTTTGAGACAGACATATACACACATAGATATACATATCTATATTTATTTACTACCCACAAGGGGCTAAACACAGAGGAGACAAACAAGGACAGACAGAGAGATTAAGTCGATTACATCGACCCCAGTGCGTAACTGGTACTTAATTTATCGACCCCGGAAGGATGAAAGGCAAAGTCTACCTCGGCGGAATTTGAACTTTGAACGTAACGGCAGACGAATACGGCTACGCATTTAGCCCAGCGTGCTAACGTTTCTGCCAGCTCGCCACCCTTTGTGTGGATATACATATCATCATCATCATTTAGCGTCCGTAGTTCATGTCGGCATGGGTTGGACAATTTGACCAGGGCTGGTAAGCTGAAGGGCTGCACCAGACTCCAGTCTGATTTTGCATGGTTTTTGCAGCTGGATGCTCTTCCTAATGCCAACCATTCCGAGAGTGTAATGGGTACTTTTATGTGTCACTGGCACAGATGCCAGTTGCATGACACCAGCACCAGCCACAACTGTGATTTCATTTACCTTGATGGGTTTACCTTCCCAAGCACAGCATATTGCCAAAGGTCTCGGTCATTTGTCATTGCCACCTTGAGGCCCCGTGCTTGGAAGGTACTTTTTATGTTCCACTGGCACAAGTGCTAGTTATGCGACACCAGCATTGACCACATTGCCTCCATGAGACCCAACACTTGAAAGGTGCTTTTTATGTGCCACCAGTACGATAGCCAGTTACGTGACATTGACAACAGCAACAACTATGATTTCGCTTGGCTTGACAGGTCTTCTCAAGCCAACATATTGCCAAAGGTCTCGGTCACTAGTCATCCTCATTGTTCTATGTTGAGGCTTTTCTTTTCTGTGATTTTTTTAACCTCTTCTTCCTGTGAGGTTTTTACTGAGCATTCAGGAATTTTTATCTTTAATTATTGTTTCTTTGTCATTGCATAATAAAGGTAAGCTGCCGCTTCATTTTATTCCCACTGAGAAGAACAATGGTAAAGTTGACCTCAATGGGATTTGAACTGAGAACCTAAAGAGCTGAAACTAATACTCAACACTTTAACTGTGCTGCCAATCCACTAGCCATGGGGCCTATGACAGAGTTGCTGCTAATTGTGATGGTAGCTGTGATGTTGCCAGTATTAGAGGAGAGGGTAGAAGTTGTGGTTGTTGTTACTGTTTTTGTTTTACTTAAGGTTAGTCCTGATTAAATGCATCTATCATGAAAGGTACTCCAACTGCAACCATCACATCTTTTTTATTGTCCAATGCATCTGCTCTCTTGTTGTTGTTTCTTCCAATGGAGGTGGTGGTGGTGGTGGTGGTGGTAATGGTGTTGATGAAGACAATAATGATGATGACAGTTTCTTAAAGCTTTTTTTTTTTCCAGAAATTACACACCTGTAAAGCTAAGCTCACTCACAATTTCCAAGAAGCTTCTCTGTCAGCTCAAAAACATGAAATCTCTTTACAGAACATTGATAAATTCCTATTCGATTCTCCTAAAATAATGACTGTGAGTATTAAAAGAAAATATTTAATAGAAAGAATTATTGAAATTATTTGTTGAATGTATTTCGTTTTTGGATTTGGTTTGCAAGATTCTTTATATGAGTTTGTGTATTGAAGCATATTCTGTTGTGCCTGGGAAGAGTCCTTAACATGTTCTTGTTACCAAAGACTGTATATATGTATTGTAGCATTTTGTGACAACCAATAATTAACACAACCAAACTTTTACATGTTACTTTTGACAATCTTTTTCTAAAGAGTGAAACCGGTAAAGTAAATAAACATCTTTTAAAATTGCATTTTCAAACCTTCTTTCATATATATATATATATATATATATATATAAAGGGTAGGTTTCTTTCAGTTTCTGTTTACCAATTTCACTCACAAGATTTTAATCAGCTTGAGGCTATAGTGGAAGACACCTGTTCAAGGGGCCATGCAGTGGAACTGAAACTGGAACCATGTTGTTAGGAAGCAAACTTTTTACCACAGACCCATGCCTGATACATGCATATATATATGTACATGTATACACATACACACACATATATGTATATGTTAGTATGTACGTATGCATGTATGTACATACATATATATATATATATATATATGTATGTATGCACATACATACTTATATACTTTATCTATATATATATACAGATAATTTCCTCTGTTTACATATTATCGAGGTCTCTTTCTTTTTTTTTCTGTTATCTTACCGTTTTTATAACTATATATATATACATATATGCACATGCATACTTATATACTTATATACTGTATACATATAATATATGTATGTATACAATATATATATATATATATATATATGTTAAATTATTATTGGGGTTTTTTTTTTTTTTACAATACAATACAATACAATATATATATATATATATGTATATATTATATATATAATGTATATGTATTCATAGACACACACATAAACACACCCCTACATTTTTACATAATATGACACATTTTATACATATGAATATATTTCTAGTCTTTCTCTAAAATAATTTTTGGTATATAGTGTGATGTTATGTAATGTTTTTTTTCTTATATGGTATCTGCAAAACCTATGTCTGCTCATGGCTGAAAATAAGTAAATTGTGTTATTTATTGATTAATGAGTTTTTCTCTCCATATAGTTTACGTAGTTTTAATGAACCATATATTTTATTCATATCTTTATGGCTTTTCCATTAAATATGCTGGCAGCTACTTATCTACTGTTTATTGGGTGAATGGCTCCTCAAAATTACTTCTTTTTTACCAAATTCTAGTTCATACATTGATTCATTTACTACAACTTAACAATTTATACTGAAATTATGTAATGCTTAATGAGACCCAAATAAGGTAGAAATATGCGTAGAGTTGCATAGATTGCATAGAGCATTGATTCATATAAATGTCTATATATGTTTTTATAAAGCCAAAACAATGCAATTTGTAAGACATAATACAAGTCAATGATTTATATTTTTACCTTGTATATCAATGTTTCAGCATTGGGACCCCATCATCAGGAAATCCTTGGAGAAATGGTATCATGAGCTGACTTTTCTGTTTTATAGTGTGTATTTTTGAGGAGCCACCTTGCATTGTTATAGTAGTCAATCAGCTACACGCACTTTGGTTCTGTTATTGATTTGTGGGTTGGTCTTGCTAATTAAGATGGTTTCCTCTATTCTTAAGTTTCCAATGTTTCGTTCCGTAGCTTCAATGGAAACTTGGCTATCTTGGGCATGACATTTCTAACTGCGTTTTTTGACAGAAAGAGCATTAAGAAACAGTTTTTCTTTATGGCTACTTGTCTGATGATTCTTCTAATGTAGAATTCATTACATTTGATACTCATGATTTATACACCATCTAGAGTTGTTTCCTGCATAATAAAAGAAGAGAAAAATTTGTAATTAATTGAAACGGGTTTTTTTTTCTCACTGCATATTTTATTCTACTTCAGATTTTTAATGTTTTATGCATTAGAAATATTAACAAACATTTCCCCTATTGCTCATCATGTAAATGACGTCTCTAAACCAAAATATATACTCAAACTATGTGAGCTTATATGGTTCTAACTGTACAAAAACTGAATATGACTCTATTCAGCTGAAATCATAATCTTTCAGGTGTCGTAATTCACATGTTTTTCCCTAAGGGTTTATGACCCCACGGATAGTTCTAGAGCCAAGCTAAAAGTATATTCTGATATAGAACTAATCTTAACCTTGATATATTCACTAGATTCTGAAGGATGAGAAAAACAAGTTGGAAAATGCCATCAATGTATTTGAGCACCGAGTTGAAGGGATTACAGGAATGACCGCAATGGCTGCTGGTCTTACCAGTTACTTAGGACCATTTCATCATCGTTTACGCCAACTTGCACTGACATTGATATGGAAAAACTTGCTACTTAACAGTGGAATCCATCTCTTTTATGATAAAATTGATCATTGCAAAGGTCTGTAGTGACTATTATTATTATTATTGTTATTGTTGACGATGCTATTATTGTTGTTGTTGTTATTGTTATTATTATTATTTTTTCCTTCTTTCTTCAAATTTTCTTCCGTTTCTCGCCGAGTGTTATCCATACACCTAGAGCAGAGAAGCTCATTGTATGCATTCCCAGATTACACACGCAAATTCACAGGTAAAATATGTATTTAAAAAATTAATAAATAAATAAATTCATGAATGGATGTTGTTTTCACAGCGATAATACTCTTCCCAGTACATGAATTGTTCCAGTTAACACGATTTTTTGCACTTCCTTTAGGGATGGTAAGCCTGGTATCATTTTCAAATAGGTTTCAGTACCTTTTTTTTATCATTCCTAGAGATGCCACATTTTTTTCAATTTCTCTTAGCAAGTCTTTATATTTACTAATCTTGTCAAATTCTTTCGCCGCTATATTGTGATCGCAAGGAATACTCATGTCAATTGATAAACATATCTTTTTTGTCTGATTTATTATTATTATTATGCTTAGCGATATTTTGTCTGCTGCTACATTTTGAGTTCAAATTCCGCTGCAGTTGACTTTGTCTTTCATCCTTTTGGGGGTTGGTAAATAAGTACTTGTGAAACACTGGGGTCAAATTTCAGGCCTTGTGCCTTTAGTAGAAAGGATTGTTATTATCTTTGAAGAGTCACAAGTGACAGCAACAGTGCAGTGAGGGATTAAATGCCCTGCTATATTTATTTGTGTGCCATTGCACCCTGAGTTCCAATTCTGTTTGATAGAATGAAGTTGTTGTGCATGTAAATAAATAAGGAAAAGTCAATAAAAACAAATGTTTTTAAATGTCTATTCCCAGGTATTGAGAGCAGGTTTTCTTCAGAGTATTATAATCCTTTTTAGCAAACACTCCTGAAAAAAGTTCATTTGCTAATGCTGTAAATATGGTCTGTCTGCAGAGCAAAATAAAAACATACGCATACAGAGTGAGAACCAATGATGATGATGATGATGATATCAGCAACAATAACAATAATGATTAGAGTTCTTGCTGACTTTAAACAATTCCTCAATTTTTCTAAAACAGGCTACACCGTTGAATGGTCAGTTGAGTCTGGAAATAGTCAAACATATGATGAGAAAAATGAAATGAAATTGAAGCATGAAATTCCAGTTGGCACAATACCTGTAAGTCTGTAGCAATTATACATTCATATGTATACACACATTTATACACACATTCATATGCACAAAATAAAGTTATATTGCTTGAATCTGAATTATACAATGGAAGTAAGCCTTTAGTAAAAAAAATCAATCTATACAACATACTTAGTAATTATATTTGAGTGAGGTCGTTGCCAGTGCCACTGGACTGGCTCCTGTGCAGGTGGCACGTAAAAAACACCATTTGAGCGTGGCTGTTGCCAGTACCGCCTGACTGGCTCTCGTGCCGGTGGCATGAAAAGTGCACCCACTACACTCTCAGAGTGGTTGGCATTAGGAAGGGCATCCAGCTGTAGAAACTCTGCCAGATGAGATTGGAGCCTGGTGCAGCCATCTGGTTCACCAGTCCTCAGTCAAATCATCCAACCCATGCCAGCATGGAAAGCAGACGTTAAACGATGATGATGATGCTGATGATTTGAAACACAAGAAGCTGTGGTTTTCATCTGGGAAGAATCCTTTTATAAACATGTTGTCCACTCTATAAAGTGGTTAGTGTTAGGAAGGTCATTCAGCCATAAAAGCCATGCCAAAACAGACAGTGAAGCCACATGCAATCTTCTGGCTTGCCAGCTCCTGTCAAACCATCCAACCCATGCCGGCATGGAAGACAGATATTGAATGATGATAATGATGATGATGTATTTTAACATGATATTCTTCAGGGCTAGGTGCAATGAAACTTTAGAAACTTTAGAAAAATAACTGCTATTCACCAGCACCATATTTGAAACTATTGTTTGTTTGTAGGTACTTGCTAACCTACAAACAGTTAATATAACAATATATTAACTAATATTTGTATAAAATTCAGCCAACTTTTATTACTTTAGTACACCATTCCAGAAGAGGAGGAGGATGAGATAGAAGAGGAAGATCAAGAGGAAAAATTTAGTGATGAGAATAGTAATTCCAGGAGAATAAATGAAGAAACTGTGACATTATCAGAACCTGATGTTCCTAATGAAAAATCAATTCCATCAGAAGTGTTTGGTAATAAAATGAGAAATATATATGTGGATATGAACCAGCAGTCACAGCATCATCAACATCAATTACAACAGACAGGTGATATGCAAAATAAACAAAAGCAAGAATTTGGACAATTAGGTATTTTCTATGATTCTTTATGCATATTTTTACTTGTTTTATTATTTCTCTCTCTCCTTCTCCCCCACAACACATCTATCTATCTATCTATCTATCTATCTATCTCTCTATCTATCTATCTATCTATCTATCTATCTATCTATCTATCTATCTATCTCTCTATCTCTCTCTCTCTCTCTCTATCTATCTATCTATCATTGTGTTTGTATATATATATCTTTTTGTGGAACAGTGGATCTCAAAGCAGATAAGGCTATAAATGACAACTTGTAGATATTGGGTTAAAAAAAACACTGTCTAGAAAAAGTCAGAGGCTGCCATTGAGACTTGAAGCCACATCTCCTGTAAACATAACAGCCATTCTACCATTAGACCAGCAGTCTTTGAGCTTTTGTCTCCAGTAGGTTTTTTAACTCCGTTTTTACATGCTATTATTTATGCTTTATCCACCATTCCAAACAAGAATTAGTTCTTGTTCTCCCCAAGTGTATAAACTCTTATGATGTCATTGACATACAGTTCTCGCTGGTAAGTATAAAGTTTCAAAAATCAAAGTTGAATCAATAAATCAAAGATTGTTTTGGTGCAATGGTAGAACACCTGTCGTGGTTAATTGTGATGTGGGTTTTCAGTTCCTGAGACAGCCTTCAACTTTTTCAACTTTGAGATCCACAGCTCCATAATAGCTAATCTGCAATAAATATTTTTACTAGTTATTGCAGGTTTTGATATAAGTTTTTTGTTATATTCTATGGAATATTTCAGAGAATGACATTGCCACAGACATGGCAATGTTTCTATCACTCCAACAACAATGCAGCCCAGTTCAAGATTTGAAACTCTGGCCATCTTCATGTAGCCTGACTGGTTACCAACCTTATTTATATTCTTTGATTAAGGTTCTAGCAGGAGAACAGCAACTTAACGAATGGCTTAAGATGGGTAAGATTAAATTTCTCTTCATTTTGGTATATATATTATTAAACACGCATTTCAACATATGTACACATACTTACATATATATATTTACACACACACACACAAACATATGCACGCACACACATACACATGCACACATGCAAACACACATATACACATATATATGATGCATTCCACATATGCATACATTAACAGAAATGTACAGATACACTTGTACAAACACACACATATTTGCATACAGATATACTCATGTGCACACACATACATTCTTAGATTCACACGCAGAAGTACATAGACAGAGACACACACATGCGAGCATCTACAAGCACAAATGCACATAAGCATATATATGCGTACTTATACATATGTATATACACACACTTTCACACACAAGCATAGCTGCTCATCTTTACATTACGTACATGCTATTCCAAACACATGCACACACATAGCCTACTACACAGCCACACACCTGCAAACATGCATGCACACACACACACATATACTTTCATATACATACACTTACACCCACAAACAGTTTCTCACACACATTTCCTCCCCACTCTCTCACCCAATCACACACACACACATTCATACAACCTCTTACACATACATCTACATACATAAGCACACCCATGAATATGTACTGAAACACACAGATTCTCACTACATTTTACATTCTGTATTTTTCTCAGTTTAGCACCATTTAATAAGCAACTTTGGTAATGTTGATTCTAAAGTGCTCTTAGACATTTCTAAAGGTGGTCTTGTGAATGTATTCTTTGTTCCATTCACTTCTTCACTTCGTCTTTCTTCTTTCATTCAGTTTCTTATTTATATCTTTATCCAGTCTACTTTGTGCTTTCAAATTCTAATCTAGTCTGAAGAATTCTTATAAATGTCTTAAACTCTGAAAAGAGTTATTATTTGGTAAGATTATAATTATTTGAACTGTCAGGTGATTTCTAGTGTAACGTGGCCGACAGGTAAGCAAAAGGTGTGTGCTTTCAATCCTGTTAATCAGCTTGATGCTCATATTTATTGTGGCAACATTCATGTCTGTGTAATTAAGATGCTGCAGAGTGGTTTTGAGTTCAAGCCCATGGTGCAGTCTCTTGAACAAGCTTCTGCTATTTTACCAACCACTTCATCCGAGTGATGAAGGATGAAGGTCCGGAAATGTTATATGTGAATTCTAGGACTAATGAGGAAATATAAAACCATTTATAAAATATGTTTAAACTTGAACACACTTGAATACAGCATGACTGAAAAAACAGCTAGTTCCTCAGATACAAATACATACATACATATATATATACTCTCTTTACTTGTTTCAGTTATTTGACTACGGCCATGCTGGAGCACCGCCTTTAGTCAGCAACTCGACCCCGGACTTATTCTTTGTAAGCCCAGTACTTATTCTATCGGTCTCTTTTTGCTGAACCGCTAAGTGACGGGGACATAAACACACCAGCATCGGTTGTCAAGCAATGCTAGGGGGCAGACACAGACACACAAACATACACGCACACACATATATATACATATATACGACGGGCTTCTTTCAGTTTCCGTCTACCAAATCCACTCACAAGGCTTTGGTCGGCCCGAGGCTATAGTAGAAGACACTTGCCCAAGGTGCCATGCAGTGGGACTGAACCCAGAACCATGTGGTTGGTAGGCAAGCTACTTACCACACAGCCACTCCTGTGCCTATATATATATGTATAAAAAAAATATATATATATATATATATATATATATATGCGCATATATATATATATGTATAAAAAATATATATAAAAATACAAAATGGGACAAGAATGCAAAACACTCAAAGAGACGACACAAAAAACACGGACGGGACATTCGAAGCCTTCAATCTTCAGTCAAGAACCGGATCATCCTCGCAATTTTGGCTGATTAATCTTGAGATCGCTCCGATCCGGCCAGCCCCAAGGAAAAACTAAGCTACGCGCATTAGATTTCTTGGAAAAAGGATCGAATGTATGCGAAACAATGACAGAAAAACAGACGATGCCAACGAATATAAATACAAAAAACAATAATAATAATAATAATAATAACAGGACAAAAGCAACAGGTGTCTTTCGACTTTAGACAGTTCAACTTAGCATAGCTGGCGTATTTGGAAAAAAATGCCTTTACAGCAGACAAAGAAATCGATGTTGTCGTGGCGGTAGTCAGAAGCCGAAAGGCTAGTTGACCAGCGGTCATGTGAGAGGAGAAGAGAGAGAAAAAAAGGGGGGCAAAGGAATCAAAGCGAGAGAGAAAAAGAGGAACAAAGGCACCAAAGGGGGAGAGAAGAGAGAGGAAGAAGGAATTAAAGAGGGGAGAAGAAAGAGGGCGTGCCAGTGAGGTGCAAAGTGAGAAAGACAGAGAAATGTGAGAGAGTGGGGGAAGAGGAGACCAAAGAATCAGAGGCAAGAAAAGAGAAAGACAGAGACTATATATATATATATATATATATATATTGTGTGTGTGTGTGTGGCAAATGCTTTATGCCATTTCTTTAAGCTTCACTGCTGCAATTAATCACACACCATGTTGATTTATTAGAAGAAACATAAAATAACAGCAGTGAACATCAGCTATGGCCCCCTTTGTCTATGGACCCCTTTGATTCTTATTTTACTCTACCAGACACTCCCAACATTCAATATTTTAAAAGCTCCATTATATTTTTATAATTAAATATTATTAGGAATTTTATAACACAAAATTGTTAAAATATTTTGTGAATTGTATAAGTACAACCAATTTATTGTGCATAAATGTTCACAGCAAAACTTTAGGAAGACCCCTAAGGGTCATGTGGATCCCTGCTGAGAACCATTGTTCTGCACCAAGTATTGATTCTTTTTTCAATCTTTTCAATCACAGAAATTGTAAAGAAGGATACGAGGTAGCTTCAGATATAAAAAAAAAACAGACCTGTAGTTTGTTGCTTTTTGTTGAGAATAGGCACCAGGTTAAAAATTTTGATGATAAATCCTTATTTGTTGTACAGAGTAGATGTCAGCAGTTGTCAAAAGGGCTATTTTATTTCCTCTACTATTAATTATTTAAAAAGGAATAAACATCCCAACATCCATTTACCGTGCCCCTTTAATCTCTGGACATGCATCAATAAGAATGTTAGAAATTCTTATTATATATGTTATATATATTACCTTATTATTTGTGTTTCTCTGTTTCGGTACATGGAATCACCTAGCAGATAGTAGAAGGGTGATAATCATTCCTTCATAATATTTGGTAGGATTAAAAATTTGAATTTGAAATTAAGGAATAAAGAAGATGATGCATAGAATATACATATCTAATTTGTTTTATTTATTATTTCTTGAATTTTCTAGTCTGTGGTAATCATGTATAGCACTATTTCATTCTTTTTAGAAATGATCAGCATGACATGACATGAAGATTAAATGTTTTAGAAAATTAGGCATTTTTTAAACCTGGAAAATCATTCCAGCCCAGAAGAAACTCATGGAATATTTGTTTTTCTTTCCTTTTCAATAAATCAATCAATATTCTCTAACTATTATTTCTCATTTTAGATTTGACTGTTCACAATTTAGAGAATGCAGCTATTCTGTGGTCATGCCAGAACAACTATCTGTTTCTGGTGGACCCTCATTGTTTTGGTCAACAACAGTTTGAGTGGCAGAATAAACAGAAGAACAGAACCAATATTGACAAGATAGACTTAAATGAAAAGTAAGTACTGCTGTGGTCGAAAGCTATCAGTTTATTCCTGATGGAGTTATTGTAAACATATTTCTATCTGCTTTTACATGTTGGCAAAAGTGGAACAAGTTTTGTGAAGCAATTTGACAGCTGAATGACTTTACTATCATTATCTTTTTAGTCACCTCTTTGGACATGCAAGATTACCATGGACTTATTCTAAAACTGTGCTACACATTGTAAAATGTATTTAGTCAGCATTAAAATATCTAATTAGACATAATTATGCCTTGAAGAAATCATAACATTAGCTCAATACCAAATGTAAAAGTCATATTAAATCTCTTGAAGAAAACATAAAATTCCCAAAACAAACTGAATTAGTTGAAGTAGTAATGAAATAATCACTGAGTATAATATTGTATACAAGCAAATATGAAAAATTAGCATATTGACCCTTTGCCTGACCAAAGCATTTTCATAAGTTTGTCCTAACCATCCATGCTTGTTTTCAGTTAGGCTCTGGTTTCATGCGTTCTGAGTAATATAAAGCTTTCTTTTCATAAGCCCCAAGTTACTCTGGTGGTTGAAAGAAATTGGGTGTGTGTATCGTATATGATGCACAGAGACTGGAGAAATATGTCCTGTGTATCACCTGTAATATACAGGACAAGCAAAAGGTTGAATGTAAGAAAATCAAAATCACTGAAGTTAATTATTCAGAGATGTTACCCACATATTTAATGTGATGGTCATCAAAAATTGTTGGACCACGATTGCTATGGTCAACAACAGTTGGAGAATTACACTAAATAGAAGAACAAAACCAATATTGATAAGAGGGAGTTCAATCAAATGTAAGTGGATGGAAATTTTCCAATTTAGTAACATAACAAGACTTCTAATTAGGTTTTACCTGTTTATAGGTGAAAAATATACAAGGTGAGCCAAAAGTCACACACCAGACATTTGACATTTTGTTTATGTTGTTGTTATTATTATTATTATTATTATTATTATTATTATTATTATTATTATTATTAAGGTGGTGAGCTGGCAGAATCATTTGCATACTGGGAAAAATGCCCATCTTTACGTTCTGAGTTCAAATTCCGCCATGGTTGACTTTGCCTTTCATCCTTTCGGGGTTGATAAAATAAGTACCAGTTAAACACTGGGGTCAATGTAATTGATTTAGCCCATCCCTACAAATTTCAGACCTTGTGCCTTTAATAGAAATTATTATTATTATCATTATTATTATTATTATTATTATTATTATTATTATTATTATTATTATTATTATTATTATTATTATTATTATTATTATTATTATTATTATTATTATTATTATTGATTTTGTTCATTATGGACAAGTACATATGTATCCATCATTATTTTATTTATTTTATCCAATTTTAGAAAAATTGAAGCATGTCTTTGACAATCCTGAAGCATATTGAACTTATATTATATGTGACTTTTGGCCCACCTTCTATTTTCTTGAACATGTTTTCAGGAATTTTAATATTTAGGGAATAATGTCCAACTTGAAAGGTGAAACTGCATTGAAGAATGCCTGTAAGGGCAATAGTTATTGTTTCCCTGTAAGCTCACTTGGATCTAGCTAATTTTGAATCAAAGATGTTCAAACCAAAACCATCTCCATCTTTGTTTCGCCATAGCATACAAGACTAAATTATCCAATGTGGCATTTTTAAAGGTAATAGGGTATGGTTTTAGAGAAATTTGCTGTTATTTCTAGTAAGGCACAAAGTCACATAGAAGCTCCTTCTCAAGGAAATAGTGCCACAGTATTGATGATGTTATTTAATTAAAATTTCTTTGAGGAGGGAAGAATTAGTTTTAATTTAGCATTAATTAAATATTTTCATTATAGCCACAAATTTTTGTGACTAATGAATTAACAAGATGATGGTAATTATGATGATAATGGTGGGGATGATGATAATGTTGATGGTGGTGGTGGTGGTGGCAGTAGCTGAGGCAGTGGTGGTGGTGCAGCTGCAGCTATGGTGATGGTAGTTTGTTGTTGAGTGTCCATAATCAGCTCTGCTTGAATGGAGCTGTAGCAGTGATGTTCCTAGCCATAGCTATCTCCACTTACATTTAAGGGTCCATGCTGCCCTTTATATTAACACTCAAGACTTAAAATATGTAATACCCACTTCTTAAGATGGTAATGACTTTGATACTTTATTACCCTTTTACTTGTTTCAGTCATTTGAGTGTGGCCATGCTGGAGCACCCCCTTTAGTCGAGCAAATGAACCCCAAGACTTATTCTTTGTTAGCCTAGTACTTATTCTGTCAGAGTCCAAACCACTAAGTTATGGGGACATAAACACACCAGCATTGGTTGTCAAGCGATTTTGGGAGGACAAACACAGACACATAAACATACGCGCACACACACACATATATATATATACATATACATATATGTGATGGGCTTCTTTCAGTTTCCATCTACCAAATCCATTCACAAGGCTTTGGTTGGCCTGAGGCTTTAGTAGAAGACACTTGCCCAAGGCGCCACACAGTGGGACTGAACCCGGAACCATGTGGTTCGTCAGCAAGCTACTTACCACACAACCACTCCTACACCTATACATAATAATAAAAAAAAGAGAAGACAAGCATGCAACTTTCCTTTGCTACATTGACTACAGGAAGCCCTTTCATTGAGCAAACTGTAGCCACATGTGGTACATCATGTCTAATCTTAGCCTTCCAAAACACCTCATTCAGTTCATCAAGTAGCTTTACATTCAGCAAGAGTCCTGCATTTAAGCAAATAATGTGGGTATTGAACAGTTCAAAAAGGAGAAAGGAGTTCATCAAGGTTGTATTCTTTCATTGTGCTTGTTCAACATCTCCACTGAGTGGATAATATGAAAAGCAATACAGGAAGAATATGGCATCAAATTACATGACTTGCAGTGTTTCTAATTTAGGGCAAGGCAGTGACTTGGAAGAATAGTCTGTACATCAGGTAAGCTGCTTAGTAGCAGTTCACCTGTCTTTTAAATTCTGAGTTCAAATTCTGTCAAGTTCAACTTTGCTTTTGATCCTTTTGGGGCTGATAAAATAAGGACCAGTTGAGCCCTGGGATCAATGTAATGAATTTACCCCCTCTCTCGAAATTGTTGACCTTGTACCAAAACTTGAAACCCAAACTATTTCTTCACCCATTATTGTCACATATTAATTCATAATCTTCAGGCAGCGAGCTGGAAGAACTGTTAGCAAACCAGGCAAAATTACTTTGCTTTTCCTCCTTTCAGGGTTTACACTGTCTTTCAACCTTTTGGGCTCGAATATGTTGGTGGTTGGGGGGGGGGGGTTAATGTAATCTTCATCATCATCATCATTGTTCGACCATGGTCGAGACAATGGAATTTACCATGCTACGCCAGACTTCTCGGTCCATCATGGCATTACGGAGGTCCTGTTGCTGGATGCCTGTATCCCTGGAGATTACATCAGGGTAGGAGAGTGTGTGCCCTCTGGTATTGCGAGTAGATTGCGAGTAGAGTAATGTAATCTTATCCACATAGCCACACGTGCATCCGGCATCATCCAATTATTCCAGCTCTTTTAATATGCTTGCATGGCTGGGTATAAATAATGACAGAATATTCCAGAAACCTTCAATCCTTTATCCATTTTCAGTTGGGATGATGAGCTCCGTGAGCATTTCTTGAGGAACATGGAAATTGGTAAAAGTTCGCTGCTTTACAATTATTCAGACCAACTTCAACTTAATGATACAATTGAATGCATCCTTTCTCTTCAGAACATGTCTGATAGTGATTTTGGTAAGTTTTGCTGTTATTGTTTAGTTATTTTGGGTTTACTTATTTAAGTGAATCAGAATCCTTCCATGCCCAACCTGCCTGATTGCCTGCCTACCTACCTGCCTTGTTGATTGGTTGGTTGGTTAGTAAACAGGGAGAGATAAATATTCATCTCAACCCATTAATATCAGAGCACACGGCAATTTTTTGTGGATCCTAATTGTTATTATCAACAAGTTTGAATGGCCGAGTAAACAGAAGACCAAAAGCAATCGTGATCAGTTAAACTTGTGTGTGTGTGTGTGTGTGTGTGGTGTGTGTGTGTGTGTGTGTGTGTGTATCATCATTATTGTAAAGTTTACGTTTCTATGAATAAATGGGTCAGATGAGACAGCATTAAGACAAAATTTTCTTTGCCAGGATGCTCTTCCAGTTAACAACCTTCCCCTATCTCCTAGCATGGTAATATTTCTCTAAGACAATCAATGAACGGCTCAGACATGCTTTACACAGGAGATAGTAAGCAAATGGCATCATTTGCATGAATGGTGACTCAGTGCTTACAATCAGTGCCCACATGAATACAAGAGGATTGCATACTCAGTCACATACTACCATACACCTACATACATGCACACATACATACATACCTGTATACATACCCACACACATGCAGACACACATGCACACCAATATATTAATATTGTCCCTTCTCTCAGAATGATAGTGTTTTGTTTGGAAAGTTAGGTGCCCAGATGTTAGGGGTGATGTGGTTGCATAACTTGTCTGACGGTCATGACTGGGTTCTCCTGCTTGTGTGGCATGGTGCAGAGTCCTGTTGCCAGACGTAGGGTCTTCCAGCAACCACCCTCTTCACACAGGGCAGCACTACCTCCTTCAGGCACTTGATGTAGGTCTCCATGTTGAGTCTGAGGCCATGTGGGAAGATGAATGGATGCATAACGTCGCCATCACTAGTGATCACCCCAAACACCATGATGTTGACTGAATGTTTGATTTATATCACTTTCAGTACACATATCCTCAGACTGCACTGTCCTCAGATTGACACCCAAACACTCTGAAATGTTCATATTGGAGCTTTCTGCGCAAATACCAAGAAGTACAGTATGTCGTTTCCAAATTTCTGGCAGAGTGAATTGCGTCATGGTGCTGTTTTTCTCACAGACAGTGCCCAACTGACCCCACCATACTGTATAGTCAACAAAATCAAAAACAAACAATGTGCATTCGTGCAATTTAAAAATATCAAATAGCGACAATTTACCCATCGCACTCTGTACACACACACACACACACACACAAACAAGAAGATGAAATTGCTTGGAATGCAGTAATGCTGTTAGAACAGCAGAAATAACAGGTAAATTACCCTTACATACATATATATGTAATATTTAGCATTAATTACATGTTTTGATGCATTTTGAAATATCTTTTCTTTTCTCTGCAGTTTTGAAAGGAAAGTTCTTGGATGCTGGCTGCTTCTCACTAAGCTCCAAATTCAGATTTTGCATAACATCAACCTCTGCAGATATCAGTCTACCTCTGGATTCTGGACTTCATTTTACAATCGTGAACTATGGATCCTGTAGAAATATGCTTACTGAAGATCTTAAGAACCATATATTCCAAATATTGTACCCAGGACTCTGCAAAGACTATACCATGGCTGTAGAAAGTCTGCAAACACTTAAATGCTCTTCTATCAGTCATTACAATTTCATCAGTACCATGTCAAGACTAACACCAAAACTATCTTCAGAATATTTTCAGAAGTGGCTTCAGTGGAACCATTATAGGAATCAGGTTTGTTACTGATGATTTAGTGTCTGAGTGTTATAAATTCCTGAATACTATCGCTCTATAGAGGATTTACACTTCAATATGGGCTTCTGCCTTCTATTTTCCATGTTACTCAGATCACAAACATTGGTCTTTAACAAAGGCGGCAAGCTGGCAGAAACGTTAGCATGCTGGGTGAAATACATAGCCTTATCTCATCTGCCGTTACTTTCTGAGTTCAAATTCCGCTGAGGTCGACTTTGCCTTTCATCCTTTCGAGGTCGATTAAATAAGTACCAGTTACACACTGAGGTCGATATAATTGACTTAATCCCTTTGTCTGTCCTTGTTAGTCCTCTCTGTGTTTAGCCCCTTGTAGGTAGCAAAGAAATAGGTCTGTAACATGTATATTAAGTTTGAAGAAATTGTCTATATTTTGTCGCTCTTGAGTTCAATTCCTGCTGAAGTCAGTTTTATTGTTTATCCTTTCAAAGTTTATAAAATAGATACCAATCAAGTATTGGAAGTAGGAAGTCAATTTAGTCGACTGTTCACATCCCTGAAATTTGTAGTCTTATTAACTAAAGTCGCACAATACAGCATTGAATAAAATATTTATGCGTAAAATCATATTTAATGCATTGAGTATAGTTTGGCATAAGAATTCTAGCAAATATATTATTTGCTGTTCTAACATAAGAACAAATTGTTCTTTCATGGCTGTGAAAGGCAAATTTGGTATTTGTTGCTGAATATGCATAATGAGGCTGGAACACATGTCCTATGATCCAATGCTTATTATTCCTAGCTTCTTGTATTTCCATTCATGTTGTCTAGGAGCAGGATTTTCTCCTGTCTATTCCTCCAGCAAAAGCTCTTCCTATGCCTGAGTGTGCTCAAACATGATAAATACAATTTGACACAAGAATATTTTATTCAATGCTGTTTTGTGTGACTTAATAATGGCTTGAACAAGCTTTACACACATTGGCAAATGTACTGTTTCTTGTCTACTATAGCAACAAATTGTTCTCTCAAGCTGTGAAAGGCAAATTTAATATTTGTTGCTGATGATGCGTAGCAACACAGAAACACATGCGTTTTGTGATCCAATGATGTCTTCACATGTCAGCTAAGAAGAGAATTTTCTCCCAAGACTATTTCTGTAGTGAAAGGTCTTCCCATATCCACGTGTATGAAATGTATCGAATATGACTTTGTGATCTTATGCTTTTATTAGAAATAATCAATACCAAAATATCTGATCTACTATAAATCTGGTTCTATGAGTTCCAGTCGTGTTGTATTTGAATGCTTAAAGTCTTACTCTTAAAATACAATGCCAGTGGCATGTAAAAGCCACTCAGTACATGCTGTAAAGTGATTGGCATTAGAAAGGGCATCCATCTGTAGAAACCATGCCTAAGCAGACACTGAGGTGTCTTTTACTCAATTGGATCCTTGCAGTCTTTGACTCATTGGATCCTTGTCAAACCATCCAGCCTATGCCAGCATTAAAAATGGACATCAAATGATGATGATGATGATGATGACATCAACAGTCAGCAGGGTAGTGTTTGCCTCTGTGTGACAGACAATCATCAAGGATTTCAATTCAGGACTGCAAGCTATTGAAATACTTAAATTATCTCCTGCTTACATTGTTTGAACCAATAGATATTCCTGCTGAAATATAAGTGGAGATGGGCATGGAAGCGGGTAAATGTTCTGACCATGGATATATTGCAGTATCAGGGATGGAATAGCATTTGACATCTTCTAACAGTTGCTAAACCTACTGTTAGACAATCGCATAACATTTTAAAAGAAAGAAACAAAATAGGGTGAAAATTAATAATAGTTTATCAAACTAATTAAACTATGTGACAGAGTATTAAACAAATTAACTACATGATAATTTATAATGTTAATTAGATACATGGCAAAGCTTCAAGTTAATTAGCTACATGGTAGCTCATCGATCTTGGTTGCTATATGACAGCGTCCAGCTACATGGTAATTCATCAAACTAATTATTTACATAGTAAATCTTCAAAGTAATTAGTTACATGGTAGGTTGTCAAACCAATTTACTACATGGTAGTACATAAGCTAATTAACTATTCTTTTACTTGTTTCAGCTATTTTGACTATGTTAATTCAATAAATTAATTTGCTAAATGGTAATTGATCAACCCTATTAGCTACCATGTAGGTAACAAAGTAATTAGCTACCTAGTGTGGCATCAAATTAATTACTTGGATTATTGTTTTTCAAGCTAACTAGCTGAATAGTTGCCCTTGAACTAATTAACTAGATGGTAGTTCATCAAACTAATTGACTACAGGGCAGCTCATCAAACTACTGTGGATGGTAGACATGACATTTTGTCAAGTTCATCAAATCCTTGGATGTCTTTGGTAGAATCTACTTTTACAATCATTCAGACTATGTCATCATCTGGGAAAAAGTCGTGAGTTACAGTGATTTTGTCCCTTTTCTCCTCACCTGTCCTGGTGGCCCTGTAGAATGTTATGGATGTTGCCCTTCCTCCACTAATTAGGCCATGACAGAAAATGCCTGGCAGAATTTGGTTTTGATTCTAGATTCTAAGCTCAAATTCTGTTGGTTGGAACTTTGTCTTTTAATACCGTTCAGAACCAGTTGTATACTAAGTTACAAAACAGTCTTCAATAAAATGTAATTGTGCAAAGTCATATTGAACTCATTCAAATACATTTGGATATGAGAAACTTGATATGTTTTGCACAGAGAATTTTCATGTTAAAATCATATTTAACATTCAAATGTGTTAAATATAGTTTTACATAAGTATATTTTATTCAACGCTGCTTCATGCATCTTTATTTATTTAATTCTAGCTTGACTAAGCTTTGCACACATCAGCAAACATACCATAAGCTTTTCTGGTATAAGAATGAATTCATTTTTATCAGGCTGTGAATGGCAGATTTGGTGTTCATAGTTAATGAAACAAAGAAGGCAGAGATAGCTATGTGTTCTCTGCCTTTTTTGTTTCATTAACTATGAATACCAAATCTGTGATCCACTGAGGTCATTCAGAGTTTAATATGGAAGAAAGAATTTTCTTCTGGGACTATTTTTACAGCAGAAAGTCTTCTCATGTTCAAATGAACTCAAATGTGTTAACTTTTTTCCATCAAAAAATATCTTTACACACAATTAAAAACTAAAAATTACTAACTCTTATTTGCTTATTGCAGGAAATAAAAACTCATAATTCTCTTGTATCTGTGATTGAAGAATTAGAACAAAAGAAATGTGAAGTGGAAGAAATGGCTCAGCAGGCAGCCCTGTTATATTCACTTGTGTATTCTCTGAGATTTATAAAGGTCCACTACAGTTTCCCTCTGTCTTGGTTCATCAGCATTCTCGACCAATTCCTGATTGACAGTAATTTTATTGACAAAGTAAGTAAAGCATTTCTACATGAGTAGACCCTGTCTATCAATACTTGTGAATGTGTGTATTATTAGACTGTACGTATGATGAATGTATTGTGCCACCTACAAGCACCCTCGCTGGTACCATGTAAAAGTGCCTGTGCCGGTGCCACATAAAACCACCCAGAACACCATGTAAAGTGGTTGGCATTAGGTAGGGCTTCCAGCTGTAGAAACCATGATAAAACTAACAAATGGGGCTGGCCAGTTCTTCAGCTGGGCCACTCCTTTCAAACCATCCAACGCATGCCAACATGGAGAACGGACAATAAATGATGATGATGATGTGTATGTAATGCATGTGTGTGTGCATGTATGTATGTGTGTGTATACATATATATATATATATATATATATATATATAGAGAGAGAGAGAGAGAGAGAGAGATTCATATGTATTTGTATGTGTTTGTAAGTTTTACATAGAGAAGAAAGAACTCAATACATGAAGGGTCTGGTGTTGTTTGCTGATGTAATTATCAAACTCAGTTGGTTTGTATGAAACTCTAGGCCCTTCACTCACTCTATGTCATTCATATCTCATATCTTGCATCAGAAATTGGATTTTTCTATTTATTTTTCACTGTTTAGACGAATGTCATAGCCCTGAATAATTTGTAATTTATATGAACTTTTGTTGTGCAACTTTTGTGAGAAGTACCTCATTAGGTGTAAGAGTGGCTGTGTGGTAAGTAGTTTGCTTATGAACCACATTGGTCCGGGTTCAGTCCCACTGAACATACATATATATATATGTGCATGTATATGTTTGTGTGCCTGTTTGTCCCCCCAACATCGCTTGACAACCAATGCTGGTGTGTTTACGTCCCCGCAACCTAGTGGTTCAGCAAAAGAGACTGATAGAATAAGTACTAGGCAGCCAAAGAATAGGTTCTGGAGTCAATTTGCTCGACTAAAGGTGGTGCTCCAGCTTGGCCACAGTCAAATGCCTGAAATAAGTAAAAGAGTAAAAGATTAAAGAGAGAGTATTAAGACTAATTATATAGATATACAGGTGCAGATGTTGCTCTGTGGTAAGAAGCTTGCTTCTCAACCACATGGTTCTGGGTTCAGTCCCACTGCAGGACACATTAGGCAAGTGTTTTCTATAGCCTCAAGCTTTGAGAGTGGATTTGGTGAATGGAAACTGAAAAAAAGCCTGTTTTGTGTGTGTGTGTGTGTGTCCCTTATTACTGCTTGACAACCAGTGTTGGTGTGTTTATGTCCCCGTAACTTAGCGTTTCAGCAAAGGAGACCGATAGAATAAGTACCAAATAAATACAAATAGAAAAACTCTGGGACTGATTCATTTGATTAAAAATTCTTCACGGTGGTGCACCAGCATGGCCACAGTCTCGCAACTGAAATAAGTAAAAGATAGAAGATAAGATACACATGAGGTACATGTGTCTTCTTTCTGTGTCTGAGTATGTATGTCTGTGTTAATGTAGCTCTGTTCTTATATCATCTTTACTGTTTTAACATCCAGTTTTCCATGCTTGCATGAGTCAGATGTAATATTTTTCAGGCTGATTTCCTATGGCTGGATGTCTTTTCTGTTGCTAATTTTCATTTGTTTGCAAGTAAGCTAATATTTTATGATGGTTGGACATGTTTTCATGAAATTTTGAAAATAAAAAGTACTACTTGTATAAAGGTGACTCTCATTTGCAACAATCATGCAATGTGAAAACAAGGGGCCAATGGTAGCCTATGCATATATACAACAGGCTTCTTTCAGTTTCTTATTTCTTTATTGCTCACAAGGGGCTAAACATAGACAGGACAAACAAGGACAGACAAAGGGATTAAGTTGATTACATCGACCCCAGTGCATAACTGGTACTTAATTTATCGACCCCGAAAGGATGAAAGGCAAAGTTGACCTCAGCGGAATTTGAACTCAGAACGTAATGGCAGATGAAATGCTGCTAAGCATTTCGCCCGGCGTGCTGATGTTTCTGCCAGCTTGCCGCCTTTTCAGTTTCTGTCTACCAAATCCACTCAAAAGGCTTTGGTCAGCCCAAGGCTTTGGTCAGCCTAAGGCTATAGTTGAAAACTCTTGCCCAGGGTTCCACACACTGAGATTGAACCCGGAACCATGTAGTTGGGTAGCTAGCTTAAAACTTCAGGAGAATATGGGGCATAATATCAGTTAATGAATGACTCAAGACCAGGGTTTACACAATAATCTTCATCAGCTTCCTCTCCAAGCAAGTTATAGGATGTTGTGCAAGCAGTCAGCTTTGAGTGTATTGCTTCTTATAAGCGTTATGAATATTTATGTAAACATGTGTTTCTATGTATTTATATATGAAACATTCTTCTGTTCCAGGAAGAGAAAGAAGTTCTGTCACCTGAGAGTTATGAACATAGTGAGAAATCACCAGGTGACTCTTTTGTTTTTGTCTCTTATTATTGTGTCATTAGTAAACTTGTATTCCGTACATATCCGTTCAATTACTTACTCGTCTTGGCACAGAATCTACTATCGTATCATCAATGGATTACATTTTTTCTTCTTTAATTTGACAATTTTATGCTTTATTAATTTTCTCCCACAAATTTTATAATCTATCTTTGCAGATAAGAAAGCCACTAATTTAATATCTGCATTAGATGAAATGGAATTTATGCAAGAGTACCAGTTTCCAAACTTACCAATTATTCCTTCTCCAAGAGTTTGCCACCAGAGTCTTTCAGTGAATGAAACCAAGAAAATAATACAATCATTGATGAATATCATTATAAATACTATGCAAATGTAATGTTATTTTTTGTCTTTGTTTTTGACTTAATTAGTTTGAATAAGAAGTATTTTTAATTAGACACAAGTGACTGCCAATTACTCACAATACTCATGAACTTCTTTGAGAGATTAATAATGGAGCCTCTACAAACTCTATTCACCTGCTAGAAATAACAACAGAAACTCTCTCAAATCAAACTCTAGTATTTTAAATAAAAAAATATTTTTTGAAGACATAGAACCTGACTGGCATGCACAGTTTGGATATACTCCCTAATATCATATATATATATATATATATATATATATATATATATATATATATGTAAACGTGCACACACACAGTCTCACCAATATACACTTACATATATTCATTTACTCAATGTCACACCAATTTATATACATGATCATAAAATGCATATATGAATGCACACACACACACACACACACAGAGTTATGATACCATTCCTTCTGATGTTGACTATTTCGTTGTACAACTAAAACCAAGCTTTTCAATATAAATCAGACCATGTTGATATCTTAAACATTTATCATTTTATAGGAGTCTTTACCAAGAAGACTGGCTTTTATTTAAACTGGTGTTGTCTTTGACAAAAGAGATGGAGAATGCTGATTCTG